>NW_028234421.1:14769721-14782221 GCF_977035675.1 Penaeus japonicus | reverse complement strand
TTGAGCGAATTGTCGTGTTTCTAGTCAGACGATAATTCCGAGTTTCCGCGTGAAAACATTTCCGTCGTCTTTTAAGCCAAGCGGACTCAAATCAGGAACTATATTTTAAAATATTTGTATTTGTTTAAAATTATTGATTATAATAAAATTTAATGAATCTTATTTTTCTTATAAATATTATGAAATTAACAAATATAAATATGCAAATCTACATTTTATTTCCATAATTAAAAATTGTTTTAAGTGCTTGATTTGATTGTTTACATCCGTCAGCCGCAGAGCGCGCCATTTCTCCTCCAGCTTTGAAACACATTGAACTGTGCCAATTCTCTTGCATGGACGCCCTTCAGAGGAATATTTGATTGAGAATATTTTCTTGCTTTTTCTTGTTACGCTCATCATCTGCTAAAACAAAGTTTAGCATCGCTGCGCACTATCGCTTGTTCGGCGCCTTTGTTTACAACTGCGAGGCGAGTATCGCATAACTAAGCCGATGGCTCCTGGCGGTTAAGCGCTAGTGTGACAGCGCCTTAAATGGGAGCAGCCGAAAGAAAGAGAGGAAGAGGACCCGTTGATAGATTCTGATATCACACCGTGACATACATTATTCCATTTTAAAAAATGGCCGCCATATAACACAAAATATGTCCGATAATCGAAATACGTAATTCAAACAAAACATATCTCACCGGTAATCGTCGAGGAATGACGGGTCGAGGAGTTGTCGAATAATCTGGTCATGAAAACACTTATGCGCAAAATATTGGCATAAGAAATTACACATATCACTGTTCATAAAAAAATCAGTTTTATGAAAGGAATGCATGGATTACATAGTCATCTAAAGATGATTGTTTCCTATCTCTATGATAGGAAACAGTCATCTTTACAAGTGCGTAGTAATAATACAAACTAGTTGACATAAAGAGCAGTTACTAATGCTAATGATAATAAAACAATATAACATGATAATGATAATAACAGAAATGATTATGACAACGATGATGATGATAATAATATTGGTAACAATAATAATAGAAATGGTAATGATAACAGTAAAGATAATAATATTGATATAGATAATGATAATGATAATGGTAATAAGAGTGATCATGATAATGATAATGATAGTAATGATGATAATAATGATGATAATAATAATAATGCTAATGATAATAATGATATTGATGATAATAATAATGATAATGATAGCATAATGAAATTGTTAGCAAGACAAAAGGAATATAATGATATAATGATAATCATAATGATAATAATAAATGTAAAAAATAATGATTGTAGTATTGATAGCAATATTACATTAACAATAATGATGATTATGATAATGATAATGTGAATATTAATAATGAGGATAATAGAAATAATGAAATGATAATGATAATGTCAATTACTGATAATGATAATAGTAATAATGATAATGATAACAGTAGTAATGATAATGAGGGTAATAAAATTTATAATGATAATAATATTAATAAAAACAAAATTAAAAATGATAAGTTACTACATATACTGCTACTACTGAAACGACTACTACTAATGATGATAAAATGGAAGTGATACTAACAATATAAATAATGATAATAGTAATAATGATAATAATAATGACAAATTTAAATTATAAATTTAAACAAAAAAAATTTTTCAAAAAGTTTCTAAAATGATAACATAAATTTTTCAAATAAGGAAAGGGTGATAAAGGGATATAACAACAGAAACCCAAAATAAAAGTTTTTGATGATAACAAAAAAGAAAAAAATTTATTTTGATAATATTATTGATGTTTGATAATAATTGGAAACAAAAAAAAATTTAATTCCCAATTTAAAAAATTTTATAGTAAATAGGGAAAAGATGATAGTTGGAAAAATAGAAATATGAAAAAAAGATAAATTAAAAAATCTAAAAAATTAAGAAACAATTTAAGGTCAATAGAAGGGGGGGTTTTTAGCGGCCGGGAACCCCTCTTGAAAAATGTTTTAATCAAAAAGGGGTAATTAAATTTGTAAAAAAAATAAAAATCCATATCCTTACAATAAAAATTTGAAAAAAAATAATTTTTTTAAAAAAAGGGGAAAAAAAGATAAAAAACTTCCCGATAAAATTTTTAGTAATTATAAATTTTTTAACAAATAATAATAAGCCCCCCCCCCCCCCCCCCCCCCCCCCCCCCCCCCCCCCCCCCCCCCCCCCCCCCCCCCGCATCACCGGGTACCTTTAGAAATTTAAACAACCCAGGGGAAAAGGCAGGGTTCCGCCCGGGGGAATCTCAACTACAGACCACATCCACACACACCCAAATAATAACAAGCAAATGGGAAAATTTGGGGAGGGCCCCTTTGGGATGACAAAGTAATTAAAAAACAAAAAAGGCGTTAGACCGGTACAGATAGCAGCAGTACTTAGATGCAATTCGGTTTAAAAAAGGAGTAGAGGCCAAAAATTGGGCGAATTTTTTAGAGGGTATATAGAGTTTGGGAAAAGCAACCATTTTAAAAAGCACTTCCCAACCCGAATAAAAATACCAATAAAAAAAGGGGGTTAGGCCAGGGGGAAAACATCAAACCGGGAAACTTTTTTTACAGCTTGCCTTTGGGGCAAGGAATTTAAAAGTTTGGGTTTTTTTTGGGGAAGGAAGAAAAAAGGGGATTAAAATGGGGAAATGAACTTAAGAACCCAAAAATTTTGCGATGATTGTTCTTTTCGGGATCAGAAAATGCCCAAAAATTCCTAAGCGATTAAATGGGGAAGTTAAAATTGGCCTTAAAATGAAATGAAAAAGTAAAGTCATGTTCAACAGTGGGAACCCCGTTAACCCAATAAATACAGGACGGGGGACTAGAAGCAGTGAAGAGTAGAAACCCCTAGGGCAATTCTCAGTCGAGTACACCCTGCGAACCGAGAAAAACCCGCGAATCAGGCTGGGTTTGGGATGCCTTGGGGAAAAACATAGTAATTTATTACGAAGTCGTCTGCCCATGCTAAGAGAAGATCTTTTGCCCAATGTGTCCTCCCCGTATGACTATGGATCAAAAGGGGGACATGGACTACGCCGGGGCAACGAGGGGAAAATTAGAAAGCGCCAAGGAGAATGGAAAGGTTATGCTAGGAGTTAGTTTAAAGAGACGGGGTTTTTAAAAAAGGGCCCCACATGGATCAGCAGCAAACAAAGTAGGGGGATATACTCAAGCCCATCAAAAAAAAAAGTGGCAGAAAGGGGGGAACAAAATATCGGGACGGAAAAAGGTGGCAAGAAAAAACAGAAGGGGTATACACGACAAAAGGACCCGTGCAAGACCAATGACTAGATGGCGGATAAAATAGCAAAATTCGCGGGATAAATGGAATCAGAGGAACAAGATAGAATGACTGGAAAAGATTGAGAGGGGCCCTACGTCCTGCAGTGGTTTTGATCAGGCTGTGATGTGATGTGTGTTATATATTATTATATTATATATATATTTATATATTATGTGTGATTTATATATAAAAATATATATATATTTATTTTAATATATATTATATAAATAGTGTGTATGTATATATATTATAATATATATATATATAAATATAATATATATTATTTTATATATATATAAAATTTATATATATATATAACATTAAAATTGAGTATTTTCATTATTACTATATATATAATATATAAAATATTTTATATATTTTATTTATATATATTATTAATTAAAATTTATTTTTTCTCTTTTATATATGTATATTAATTTAAATATATTATTAAAATATATTTTATATATATATATATATAATATGTTATAATATTTATTTCTCTCTCTTATATATAAATATGTATTACATATATATATATATTATATATATATAATAATATATATATATTATATATATTTGAAAAATTTTATATATATATTATAAAATATTATATTTATATATATATATTATATAATATATATGTATATAAATGTATCTACTATCTTTCTCCTTTATATATGTAAAATAGGGTTTTTATATATTAATAATATATATTATATATATATATATATATTTATATATAATATATATTTTTATATACATATATCTACATACATACACACACACAACGCAACACACACACACAGCACTTCTCTTTTACATGGATATACAAGTCAAGAGTAAAAACAAAAAGGTAAAAAAATAATAATGAAAAAGGGTTTATTTTAATGTCATGAGAAATTATATATGAAGTCACTTATTTATGGTAAGGACGATAAAAATGACGATAATAATATACAAGTGAACTACATTTATATTGTTGGGGAGAAAAATGAACGTCAAGATCATGCATGAACAAGGGATTATGGCGAGGATCATTCGCTATAATCGCATTGAAATCTCTATATGTTTTTGTCTTCCTTTATTAAATGCAAATGATTCATGTCGGTGTGAAAGACAGTCTACATGTTTAGATTGCTTTTCATCTTGATAATTTCGAGAATCATTTAAATGGCCATTTAAATAATAAAATAGGTTGTGTGTATTTACCATTACCCAACAAAACATACACACAACAACCACAAAAAACAACCCCACAACACCCCCAACACAACAACACAATAAAATATTTAAAATAATATTATATATTTATTATATATATTTATACAATTTTTATATATGTATATATATATTATATATATATATATATATAAAATATATATTATTATATATATATAAAAATTACATAGTTAAATTTATATATATAAATATATATTATATTATATAAAAATAATATAAAATATATTATAATGTATATAGGGCTATATAACATATATATTATTATATATTATATATATATAATTTTATTTATATATATATTTTATAAAGATATTATCTTAAAATTTATCTATTTATCAATTATCTATCTATCTATCTATCTTTATATCTATCTTTTTATATCTTCTATCTATCTATCTATATTTTTATATTATATATATAAATATATATATATATATATATTTTATATTTATATATTGTGTGTGTGCCATAATATATTATATTTTATATATATTTTATTATATATATATTTATAATTAATTATAATATAAAATATATAAATATAAAATTTATGTAAATAAATGTATATATATATTTTTTTATATATATATTTTCATATATATTTATTTATATATATGTTTATATTTCAAAAAAAGAATATATAATATAATTATATATAAAATAAAATATATATTTATATTATATTATATATTATTATATATTTTGTAAAATTTATATATATAAAAATTATATATATATATATATTTTATATTTATATATTATTTAAAATTATATATATATTAATAATGTATTATATAATATACGTATATAAATATATTATTATTTTATATTATATATATTATTTATATTTATATATATATATAATTTTATAATTGTGTGTGTTTATAAAAATATATATATATTTATATTTATATATATATATATATATATATATATTTTATTATGTTATATATATACATAATTCATATATATTATAGATATCTATATATATATTTTTTATATATATTTATTTATATATATATATACCCAAATTTTTGTATTATTTTAAAATTATATAATTTATATATAAAATATATAATATATTAATTTTGTATTTATATATATTTATTATTATAATACAATATATATATAATTTCTATATTTATTTTTTTATATCCCTGAATATATTTATATATTTTATATATATATATTATATATATATATTATATATATTTTCCCCATTATTGTATTATTTTAATATTATATTATATATATATATATATATATATTTTGAATTATATATATTATATTTATATATATATATATATTATATTATTTATGCATATAAATGTTATAAATATATTATATTTTATATATATATTTTTTTATAAATTATATATACATATTATAATATATATATACATTTTATATTTATTTTATATTTTATTATATTTTATATTATATATTATATATATATGTAAATATAGGGAAATTATATTTAATATATATATATAATATATAATTTTTATATATATATATATATTATATTTATTTATACAAACCCCACCCACAACTTACACACACAACCCCACACACATATATATATATATTTATTTAAAATATATATTATATATATATTTTTTTATATATATTATTTAAAAACATGTGTGTGTGTATGTATGTTACACAGCCCAAAAACACACATGTCATTATACATACATACATCATACAAAATATATATATTTATATATATATAAAATATATAATTTTAAAAAATATCTTTATATAAAAAAAATTTTTAGTATATATTTTGTGTATAAACAATATATTATATATATATTATATATATTTTTAAAAAGTTTATAATTATATATTTTATATTATATATTATATATATATTAATATATATAATATATTAAAAAATTATATATAAATATATATATATAATACATATAATATAATATATACCTATATAAATATATATATATATATATAAAAATTATATATGGTATATATATATATAAATTATATATATAAATAATATAATATAAATATATATATTATATAATATCAATATATATTATATATATACATAATATATATATATTTTATATATCTATAAATATATATTTTTATATATATATATATATAAAATATATTATTATATATATAATATTATAAACCCTTTTGTGTGTGTGTTAGTGTGTGTATATATATATATTTTATAAATTTATATTTATATATATATATATCTATTAATCAAAAAAATTTAAATATATATAATATTTATTATATAAATAAATATTTATTAAAATAGATATATATATATATATTTTAAATTTATTATATATACTAAACATATATATAATAAACAATATTTATCTAAACATATAAAAATAAATATATTTATACATGTATATTATAAATCTTAAATAAAATTTTTTAAATTATTATATATCTCAAAAATTTTTAATGAATTTAATCACACACAGCCTCAAAACTCACTATAACTATATAATCTATATATTTTCAAATAAATTAATAATAAATCAATATAAATTATTAATTATATATATTATATTTATATAAATATATATATAAAAAAATCTATAAATACCAACCTATATTGATTTTAATTTATATCAACAATTCACCACTATCAAATATACTATAAAATACTAAAATCTTTACCTCATATATATTTAATTACTATAAAAAATATCTTTTTAAAATTAATTAAAAAAAATATATTGATATTTATATATTTTAACCACCATAAAATAATATATATTTTTATAATAATAATTATTTCTTATATAATTAATATACTAATAAATCTAAGTTAATAACTATATATATATATATTAAAATAAATCTACATAATTCTTATCAATAATCTAACATATCTAACTCACTATCTATCAACTATAAATTATTATTTAATAATTATCTATAATAATACTACACTTATAAATATATTATCCTAATATCAATCAATATATATATTCTATTTTAATATATAAAAATTTTAATCAAATTTACAATTAATTAAAACTAAAAATTTATATATATAAAATTATATTATAACTTTTTCCCCCCCCTCCTTATAAACAACCCAATATATATGGTGTGGTTTGTGGTGTGTGCAAAGCACACGCTCACACACACACACACAAACACACAAACACAAACCCACCAAAACAAACACACACACAACCACACAGACACAACACACACACACACACACACACCACACCACCACCACACACTATATATTATATATATATATATTAAAATATATATAAATTATATATATATATAATATAAAATCATATTTATTTTTAAATTTAGGTTAATTAATAATATGTATTATCTATTTTTCTTTTAAAAATATATATATATTATATATATGTTATATAAAAATATATATATAAAAATACTATTATATATAATTAAATATATATATATATATATATTATATATATATATATATATATATATATTCATATTTATGATGTAATATACTATAAATATGCACATATAAATATATATATATATATATTATATATATATATAACTATTATATCAATATAGAAAAATAGATATATAAATATATATATATATATTTATAAAAATAAATATACTATATATGAGTGGTGTGTATATAATAGATAGATATATATATATAATAAATATCTATCTATATATATATATATATATAAATACATATATATATATATATATATATATATATATAGTATATAAAATTTTATATATATAAATCTAACTAATCGGTATATACTCTGAGTGTGATGTGTAAATAATATCTAATAAATATATATATATATCCTATAATATATATCACTATCATCTATCTCAAAATAATATTTCTAATCTACTAGAATATATATCTCTATATATATCATTTATACATAATATATCTCTATATATACTAACAATCTTAACTTAATTAATCTATAACTTACCTAACCAATATATATCAAAACAGTCTAAATCACTATAAAAATCTCAATAAATCACATCTAAATATAACTCACTCAGTAACTCTCTAACACTCACAATCTCACTCTCTCATACCTCCCATAACTATGCACATAAATAAATAACATCAAAAAATCTCTAAAACTTCTATATATCTATCACTACTCACTGTAATTGACCTCTATATCCACAGTTACTCCCCCACCCCACACACCCCACACACACCCACCCCCATATATCTCTCATATACATATAAAATCTATATCTATACTATAAAAATATATCAAACTAACTCTATAAAAATCTCTCTAACTCAGAACATCTATATACTATCACAAACACTAATAAATCAACAACACCCCAACAACCCCACCCAAACACACCCCAACACCCCCCACACACCCTCACTATCTACATACTCAATACAATATCACACTCTACACTCACCTAACTAAAATCTAACACACACACTAAAATTATCACTCTAATCAATATCTCTATCCTATCTACACATCTATAACCACATACACACTCAAAAAATCTCTCCAACCCAACTCTCACTTCTAACAGATCACAATCTCAAAAAAACTCTTCAAACTATCTATCACTCATCAAACAATCACATACACTATCCAATGTCAATACAAACTACCACACTCACACAAATATCTAACTTTTTATATCTCTCATCTCAATCAAACACACTCCACAAACACACACACACTCACACTCACACTACCCACCCTAACAAAATTCTCACACACAAGCAAACTCACACTCTATCAAAGTCTTTCTCTCACACTACACACTCCATCTCACACACAAACTCTCACAATCTCTAACTAACTACTATCACTCACATCTAAGACACACAAATTCTCTATCTAACTATCTCTCTCTCACTCTCACTCACTCACTATCTAGTCTCTCCTCTCTAATCTCTATATCTCACCGCTACACAAATCCACTCAATCTCACACTAACAATATCTATATCCTCACTAACCCACCCACACAATCTAACATCAATCTAAGCACTCACTCTCTCTCTATCTCTCTATCAATATCTCTTCACACTCACACAACACTCCACAATCTACAAAATACTCACACACTACCACTACCTATCTCCGTCAAAAAAAGCCTCTATACAGTATATAGTATATAAACAGTATCATATATATCTCTACATATAATAAATAAATAAATACATATCAATATACATATAACTATATATCTCTAAATCTATATAAAAAATATATTATTGTATATGTATAATGTAATAAAAAAAATATATTAAATATATAGTTATACTATATAATATATACTATACTATAAGTATAAAAATATATATATTTTAAATATATTACAATATCACACAGCATCGTTACAACCACACAACAGCATACACACACATCACGAATCACATCACACACAACACACACAACACACACACATATATATTGTATATAAATATATAGTCCATATATATATAATATATAGTAGATGTAATAATAGTAATATATATATATTATATATATATAGATAAACTTATATTCTATATAATATAGGATATATATCTATATAATATATAATAATAGATATTTAACATAATATGTATAAATTTAGGAAAAAATATACTATATATATAATATAGTATATATAAATAGTAAATAAAGAGGAGTATATATAAAATATATATCTATATAGCGTCTCTACATACAATCAACTACATACACACACAACAGCACACATGATAAGCACACAGACACACACATTCGCACACCTCACACACACACAACATACGATCAAACACACACAGCTCACACACCACATTACAGATTCCCACACAAATCCGACATACACACACAGTCACAGCCACATACACACTCACACACACAACACACTCAACATCACACACGACACATAATATATATTATACTATATATATATATATATATATATAAATATATATATATTAATATAATATGTATATATATATATATATGTATAATATATACATAAAAAATATATATAACTATATATATATATATAAGCTATATATATATATAATAATATATAGAGTACATAAATTATATAATATATTATATATATATATATATATATAAGATTAAGTATATATATATATAAATGTATATATTTAAAATATATTTATGTATATAATTACATATAGTATATTAAAAATAATATATATGATAAATCACAATATAACTAATATATTATTATAAAAATATAGTATATCAATATAAAAATATTGAATATATCTATAGTATATAATATATATAGTAATATATATATATAATATATATATAATATATATTTCAAACATTTGCTTTATATATAAATATATAATAGATACTATAAAATATACTATATATATATATAAAATATATATATAGTATATCGTAACTCCTACGTATACATACTACAATCTATAATTATATATAATATCATAATCAAATAAATCTTTATAAATCATATATATATAAATATATATATCTATATATAAAACTATGATAAAAATATGTCTTGCATATATTTGTATGTATAAAAATAAATAATAGAATATATATAACAATATAATATAAATAAATACTAAAATATATTATATATATATATAGATATATAAATAAATATAACGTGTATATATATATAAATATACAATATAGTAATAAGTACTATAAAAATTATATATATCTATTATATATAAATATTTAGGACATAAATAAATTTATATAATAGCAAATAATATGTATATGATATGATACATATCTATAAATATAACTATCTCAAAAAATAAAAAATATATACGAGTATATAATAATAGTTCTATAGTCATAGTATAAATAGAATAATGTCTCTACAAATATATATAATTATAATACAAATATATCAAATATATATAATCTAATTATCTAATATATATAAAACTATATATATATATCTAAAAAAATTCTATTAATAATCTTAGTATTTTATGTCCTAAACTACCTAAACATATCAAATCTATCCCATATCTATATATCTCATATATGATATAATATATATATAATATATATAAAAATTAGTCATATATACTAAATTAGTATGCTTAAAATAAAAAATTATCATATCTAAATACAATAAATTATCATATTAATGAATTATAATGTACATACAGTACATACTATATAGGCTATATGAAACGTAATAGTAATTATTATATATAGTAACTGATATATATATAATATATATACTAGAATGAAACGTGTATACAGCGAAAATCCCAATTCCTCTATCTATATATATAAATGACTATATAAAATCTATAAATCTATTATAGAATATGTATTAGATAGACATGGATATAACTCTATTAACTTCTATCATCCAAATTATTATATATATATAACACTAGTAAAATATAATATATTATATATATATATAATTATACTATACTATATATAATATATATAAACAAAATATAATACTATATATAATAATATTTAATAATATAGATATAATACAAAAATATATATATATCATATTATATATCTAATATATATATATAAATACTCTTAATATATATGTAATAGTTATATATTATATATAATATCATTAATATAAATATATAAACTATAATATTATATATTTTATAAGTTCTATCAGACTTATGTCTATCTATCTAATCATCTAAGCCATCAAGTGCTCTCAATCAATCACTCAATCTATCTATATATATCAAAATATATATAATTCGTTATATATATATCATAAATATATAAGTATATAAATATGCTCACATAACTACCACATAACCCACACACTTAAACACACCAGCACACACACACCCACCACCTCACACACAAAAGCACACACAACACTACCACCCATACAGCGAAGCAACACCACACACACACACACACACCACAAATATATCAGTAAATATACTAAATT
>NW_028234421.1:14759721-14762221 GCF_977035675.1 Penaeus japonicus | reverse complement strand
CAAAGATTATATGTTATATGATCAAACACATACACACACACACAATCATGCGCGCGCATACGTACAAAAATCTGGTTTCCGCAAATTACCACCCAAGATTATCATTATCATCATGATTATTATCATCATTATAATAATTGTTTTTATCATTATCAGTATCATCATAATTATTACCAATTATATTCTTTATCATCATTATCATTAATATGAGTACCATTGTCATTATCATGTAATAATTTCATGATAATATATATATATATATGTATATATATATATATATATATATATATATATATATATATATATATATATATATATAATATATATATACAGACACACACACACACACACACACACACACACACACACACACACACACACATATATATATATATATATATATATATATATATATATATATATATATTTATACACATTTCCTCTTGAGCTGGCCCGGACGTTCCGAAACACGTTAGAGGAGAGTAGCGGGACTTATTTGTATTTCTCAACGGAATAATACACTATCAGACATGATTTTAAACGGTAGTGTTTCTGCTGCTAGTGTGCTATTTAATTGATGCTGAGTCGTGTTATTGATGTTGCAGTGGACAAGTCTTGATTTGAGGGACATGGTGTATGTGGGTGAAGGCTATTTCCACTAACAGCTGGAGCATCACATTGTTAGTCTTAGTTTTATTTTGTTTTATACATGCAGTAGTATGTCATATGTATAACGTTATATTTTCAAAGAATATTGGACTAAAGTTTGGGTTGTCTTTCAAACGCTTAGATCATTTTTATGATTTGTTTGTACATTTTCAGATCTGCAGTATATATTTTTTTCATTTTTCATGAAAAACAAACAAAAAACATGAAGTCCTATTATTGTGCACAACACTTAGTGAACAATGGAATTCGTATTCTTCGATGGGCTTAATATATACTTTATTTTTTTAGCAAAACTATGATATAGATTTCTTCAACTTGAATAATGTGTATAAAAGGTTACCTATTTGATTTTTATTAATCAAAATGCGATTTAAATTGCATGTAAACTCCTTATAATTCAGGTTAAAGTAAATAATTACAACAGCCTATTGACTTTAGTGCAAACGAATTATTGTTATTATTATCATTGTGGTTATTACCATTACCATTTTAATCAAAATTATAATTCTTTTATTATCATTATAATTAATATTATCATTATCGTTATTATTTTTATCATTATCATCATTATTATTATCCTTATTATTACCATCATTATCCTTATATATCATTAATGATATTATTATCATTACTATTATTATTGGTTATATTTTGGTTAATATGATAATTATAATATCATTAATATTAATATCATTGTTATTATTATTATTATCATCATAAGTATCACCGTTATCATTATTATCATTATCTTATCCTTATGATTGTCATCATCATCATCATTATTACTATTATCAATATCATTATTATTATTTTTATTATTATTATTGTCATTATCATTATCATGATTATTATTATTATCATTACCATTATCACTATTATTATTGTTGTTATTATATTTGATACTGTTATTATGATTATCTACATTATCATCAGTATTTTCATTATTATTAACATCATTATAATTGCGATAATGATTATGATAATAATATTTATCATCATTACTATTGATATTTTTCTTATCAATATTATGTTTATCATTATCATTACTACTACTATATATTTATCCTTATCATGATAATAATTATCATAATTATCACCATCATATTATCATTGTTATTATATTATGATCATTATTATTATTATTGTAATTACTATCGTAATTATCATCATTATCAATATTGATATTATTATAATTACAATTGTTATCATTATCCTTCTTCTTACTATTATTATTATAAATATTGATTTCATTATCAAAATTTTTGTTATCATAATCTTTCTTTTGATGATTTTTCATAATCATCATTATCATAACTATGTATCTGTTGCTAAAGTATTACAAACTTTTCTAAACTTGTTATTAGTAGGAAAAAAATAATTCGAATTATTATTTTTTTTTGAAGTCAGCAAGAACATCCGGCTCTATTGTTCTTTGTAGATACTTCAAATAAAAACTTGAAACAATTCATTTTAGTAACTCTTCATAAAACAAAATATTATTACTGTGTGAAAACCTTCTCTTCATGTCATCAGATTATTGAGTAAATTCAAAAAGCTTCTATTGTCAAAACTATAAAACTGAAAAAAAGAAAAAAAAAAAAGAATTCAAGGTTCTCATAAATGATCTACACACAAGAACACGAATCGAGTCAACAAGAAGACAAAGGGAATCGAAGAGGAAGGCAGTTCAACGCCAGGATTACGCAACAGAAACAAAAAGGGCAGCACACGTCGTCAGGCATGACTTGAAGGTTCTTATAAACGAGAAAGGATACAAATGAAGTAAATTTACTATGATTAATTCAATTGGTATCATTCGCAAAGAGAGAGA
>NW_028234421.1:14742221-14744721 GCF_977035675.1 Penaeus japonicus | reverse complement strand
AAAACCGAGTAGGGGAAGAGGGGAAGAAGGGAGGGTGGGGGGGAACCGAGTAGGGGAAGAAGGGAGGGGGAGGAGGAACCGAGTAGGGGACGAGGGGAGGGGGATGGGAAAACCGAGTAGGGGAAAGCAGGGGATGGGGGAGTGGAAGGGGAGAGCAGGGGGTGGGGGGAGGGGAAGGGGTGAGTCGAGCAGAGGAGGGGGTATGAAGCTTTACCATGGGTATTTTTTCTTTGCTAATTTGTAAGTTATTTGTATTTTTGGATATTTTATCATTGTATTATTGTTATGAATGATTTCCCCCTTAGATTTACTGCATTTTCATCATTTAGTATGATTGCAGTTACCATTATTATTATAGATCATATGAATTTATAACAATGTTATGATTGGAAAGTACTGTTCTTAATATTGACACTAGTGCTAATAAGTATAATGATGAAGTTGATAATCAGAACAATATTTGCTTTAATAATGATAGTAATTATGATAATAATTATAACAATAATGATTATAAAATTTAAAGATGCAAACAATAACGATAATGATAGTAATTTTTATTATAAATATTATTACCATCATCATTATCATCATAAATTTAATAACAATAATGATGTGATGATAGCGATGATGATAATGATACAAGATAACAATTACAATAACAATAATAATTACCATCATTATCATTATTTATAATATAATTAATATCATCATCACTAAAACAATGATAAATGATCTTGATAATGACATTAATAATGATGATAATAACAATAATAATATTATTATTATTATCATTATTATTGTCATTATCATTAATACATGTGTAGATACTGTTTCAGGTATTTCTACTCCAGTGGTTTCGCCAACGCATTATGTGAATAGAGCAGATATCATATCTTGATGAAACTGAATCATATCATGATATATTTCTAAGTCGGATAATGATAATTTGTATTTAGTTGTATATTTGCGCATCTTGCTGCCCCTTTGTAAGCGCAGTGCATTGTGGGAGCGCTGCGTCGCTAGTGGAAACAATGTGGTCTACTATACACGTCTTTGAATAGCCAGTCTTAGCAGCCTACCTCCTCTCAGTATACGATATATCAACATGTGAATTAATTCTTTTGACGAAATGTTCTTGTTATACGAAATAATTGTGGTGTCAGTTACTTCAAAGATTTGATTATTATTGTTTAAAAGGTGGATCTCGTGTGCCAGTGCTCGTTGGGCTCCATCGATGGGGTAAGGGGCGAGATGTCACATTAAGCTAGTTTTTTTTCTTTTCTTTTTTCTTTTTTGTCAGATTTACGAAATTAAGAAGTATTGGTAACTGTAACAAAATTGTTTTCCTACTTTATGATGTGTCATGAGCTGTGCCAGTTATGTTCAAGAGATGCCTTAATTCAAGCTTATGTGAAATTTATTTTTCTTAATCAGGAGGCGATGTTGACACGTATATTTTTTTCTTTTGCTTTCTTCTATAGGATGCTATTTAGATATATATGTATTTCTGTGTTTTGGATGTAATGCCATATTTCCTGATTATTTACATCATGTGTATTTGCTTGTCAAAATGAATGGAAAGATAAGTGGTATACTATCCCTAAATGATTGATAGACTCAGTTTAGGCTTTCCGAATTTGCATTCATTTCATGGGATTTATTTGTGATTTGATGATAGTTTTGGCTGTTGTTTGTG
The DNA here is from genome assembly GCF_977035675.1 of Penaeus japonicus. Lineage (NCBI taxonomy): Eukaryota > Metazoa > Arthropoda > Malacostraca > Decapoda > Penaeidae > Penaeus > Penaeus japonicus. Next base: position 14,743,025 of record NW_028234421.1, on the reverse strand, counting down.
CAAGTTATGACCTTTATTAATTGTCAGTATGTATTTGTTATTCAGTTTATTATGGACCCATTATTTCTTGATCTATTTTGATTTTTGTATTTTGGAATATTTTCGATCGAAACCTGTTTTGCTTGCAAATAAACTGCCTTCGATAGAACGCTTTTCAAAACCTGCGTGAAACACTTCTGATAAAAGATAATGATAAGGATGATAATGATAAAATCAATAATAGGACCATTTGTCATTATTAACACTGACATTATCATCATCATCATTATCACTATCTTTATTTTTGTCACCATTATGATTATTGTCATTATAATGATTCTCTTTACTCGCAGTATCCTTACTGTAGTGGTTCAGTGGTTTTCAACCATTTTGAGACCACCATTTGCTGTTGGCATTCCTAAATACTCTTGGCCTGCTGCCATTAATTTTACAGTAGGATCTCTCTCTTTCTCTCCCTCCGTCTCCCTCCCCCCCCTCTCTCTCTTTTTTTCTCCCTCCCTTTCACCTTCTCTTCCTCTGTCTCTCTCTATATCCATCTGAATTTGTCTCTACCTTTATCCCTGTGTCCGTCTCTCTTTCTCTCTATCTTTCCCCTTTTCTTCCTGTATTTGTGTAACTTCTGCCCTGTCTGTCCGTATATTTTTTCTCTCTCTCTCTCTCGGTGATGTTACATAGGCACAAACCTGCCATCTGTATAAGTGATTTTTAGTAGAAAGAATCTAGATTGTGAATTGAAATGTGTGATAATAGGTAGCAGCTGGTTTAGTTTTTTTTTTCTCTCATTTTAATGTTGTTCCATTTCAC
>NW_028234421.1:14724721-14727221 GCF_977035675.1 Penaeus japonicus | reverse complement strand
CAGTGATAGACATTTATTTACATATAACGTCACAAGCCATAGTCGAACAAGCATTTTTGAAAAAAAAAAAAAAAAAAAAAAAAAACAACAACAGCGAGGCTTCAGTTTAACCGCCTCAAACGCAGCCTGAACAATTTCAAGACAAAAATGCAGTTATCTTAAAAGATATATCATCAGCTAACTAAGATATATTATTACGTTTCCACAGGAGCGTTGACTGAATAGCAAAGTGCTTATCAAAGGCAAAAACCCACGACAGCGACGGAGTGAAACGGCAAATTAGTGAAACGACAAATTAATGAAACGAAAAATTAGTGAAACGACAAATTAGTGAAACGACAAATTAGTGAAACGACATGCACCAAGCAACACCAAGTTTGATTTCCCACAGCACGATAGCATCATCCTCCCCCCCTCCTAATTCCTAATCCTTCCGCCGTAACACAACCTTGGAATAAAGGGATCGTCGAGTTTGAACTTGATCTCCGTATGTCAAAAGAGGAGGACAATGATAGTCAGAAAGTATTACTCTCGCACACAGCAGGAATGGCGGTCCAAGATATCTTCAGCGCCTCGCCTGCATCAACACCGCCCATCACATATTATAAGGAGACAGTTAAGGCATATGAGGTGGTCATTATTCACCAAAGATAAAGTTTTCGGTATGAACGATTCCTATTACGTAATTGCACGCTGGATCAATCAGATACAATAGATGTTTATGTCATTAGATTGACGTGATTAGCTGCCACATGTAAATTAATAAAAGGGAAAAAAAGAAAGATTAAAAAAGAAGGAGAAAAGGGAAATGGAAATTAAAAGGAGAGGTAGAAAGAAAAATAGAAATAAATGAAAAGAAGAAAGAATATAAAAATAGTAAAAAGGAAAAGAACAAGACTAGGGAAAAAAGACCCCCCCAAAAAAAGGAATGAAAAAGAGGTTTGGAGAAAAAAAAATAATATGAGATAGACAGACAGACAGATAGCTAAAAAGAGAGACATACAGACAGACATATACAATGATAGATGATAATAGGAGAAAAGGAAAACACACGAATTTACCAAAAGTCCTTTTCATTATCTTGACCTAAAGCAGGGGTTCCCAAACTGGGGTACATGTACCCCCAGGGGTACATTTGCACGTTTCAGGGGGTACATTTGGTCTGAAGGAAACAATTACTTGCACAATACATGGTGTTGTAATCTGCACTCAGATTGCACTTTTCTCATTTTCTTTGTGTTGATTAGCACCACCTTTATTGAAATTTCTTGGGTGTAAGGTAATACCATTTGTTTTTACTATTATAAACCTCACATGGCTTGATCTGCAGTGTATCTGTTTCTGCCTTATCTGCAGGACTGAATGTGTGTTGAATTGGTAGTGATCCATTTATGTTGAGTTAGTGCGATGCATTAAAATAAGAATACCTGAGTTTTGTTCATTAATGTTTTGGATAATAATAATAAAAAGGTATGTATTGTATGTGCTGGATCAAAATATCAGTTACCTTAGTAATTGCTTTATTTCTGTTTTCATCATTTAAGATGCCTATGTAATCTAAACATGCAGACTCTTATAAACTTAAAATATCAAAATATTAAAATGTCCTTTTTTACTATTAAGCTTAATTTTTAGTGTTAGGGGTACATGGGAACCTATAAAAAGCCTAAGGGGTACTGAGGAACAAAAAGTTTGGGAACCCCTGACCTAAAGAAACAACACATCATAGGAGGTCTTCGGACTATTAGTGTGCTTTCGTTTTTTTCCTTTATTGTTTTGTTTGCAATTTGTGCAGTATGATTGCTTCACACATGCAGATAATACAGGTAGCTTATGTGATAATGCAGCCAGTGGAGTCGTTACTGATTATGGAGGCTGGGAATGATAAGTTTATGATGAAGGCAATGGTAGTAATGATGAAAGTAATAACAATAATGATAATGATAGTAATAGCAATGATTATAATGATAATAATAACAATATGATAATGATAGTAATAATAATGATAAGAATAGTGATTATGATAGCGATAATGGTAATGATTAATATTAATGATATTGATGATATTAACAATGAAAAAGACAACGACAGCTCATATAATATATCCCAATGTAATTTAATTCGACCTAAACCAAGGGCATTAAATGCGAGAGGTGTTTTTTCTGAATGTAATGAACATATTAACGTTGAATGCCGAAATGAAATACTATATAGAGGGATATAAATTACCGACCCTCTCATATTACTGTGTACAATAATACAATTGACTTCATTGGCCAATTAGGATCACAAACGCAATGAAAATATGAATTCGTCAAAATAAATATTTGAAAAATAACAGGTGGTTGCCTATATAAGATTACAGGCACACACACACACACACACACACACTCACACACACACACACACACACAAAACAAGGACACACAAAAGACACACACACACACACACACTACCCACAGAAGACAACACAACACCACGGGACATTAAAACACACACA
>NW_028234421.1:14694721-14699721 GCF_977035675.1 Penaeus japonicus | reverse complement strand
ATTGGTTATTGAAACGTCAGATCATTTCAAATAATCAGTCAATCTTCTGAGTTATTCAACTTTTTCTTGGAATGAATTAGGTGTGAAAGCAAAGTGTTTATTTATCCATAAACTTATTTTTATTGTTGGTATTGTTGGTGTTATAGTTCTTGGTAATGTTGGCATTTGTTTGTATGATTCATTTTTGTTTCAGTATCATCGACCTTATCGCCATTGTCATTACCGTTTAATATCATTATTACTTATCACATTATCATTATGTTGTTGATTCATATTATTATATATATATATTATACTGTTATATATATATATATATATATGATATATATAATATATTATAATGACACTGATATATATTATATAATATATCATTCTATGATATAATATATCAGTTCAATATATATTATTATCTAATGTATCATTATTGATATATTATTTATTATTTATATATATCATATACATATAACCATTTATTACATACATATGTACCTTATACATATATCTCATTCACAATAAAAGCATATGTTAGGTGTATATAGCAATAAAACTTTGAAAACAGAAATAAAACACGATAAAAATAGTTATTATTATTATTATATATATATATATATTATATTACCATATGTTTACTGTACTATATATATATTATATATATATATATATATATTATATATTATAAATGTGTGTGTGATATATAGTAAATCTGTAGAAGTATGTACCCACACACATACAACACAACACACAACTAAAACCAACACACACAAATATACACACACAATCATATATATTATATATATCAATATATTCTAAATATTTATTATTATACCATGCTAAGTTAGCTATATATATATATATTATTTTATATTATATATATATATAATATACGTATATATATATATATATATACATGTATGTATATATATGTAAGTGGGATGTATGTATGTAAATATGTTTATATATAATATTTTTTATATTATATATATATATATTAATTTATTTCTATTATTTATATTAAGATATAAACAACAAAACAACATACTCAAACAACCCAACATAAATGTATATTTTTCTTTATATATATTATATATATTATTATATATATAATATTATATTATAATAATCTATATATACATTGTATGTATATATTAGTTATTAATATATATATATATAAATATATTATATGTGATTTCTGTGTGTTGTGTGTGTGTTTGAGTGTGTTGAGTGAGGTGTGTGAGTGATGTATGTGTGTGTGGTTGGGTGGGTGGCTGTGTGTGTGTGTGATCATGTATCACAATGAAATAAAATCGTACAGTGTTACACGGCTCCCCCTTCCCCCGCTCATTGTCCCTCCCCCTCCTACCTCCCCCTCCCCCTCCCCCTCCGCCTCGCCAAGGACTCCTCAGCGGATCTCTTTGACTCGTCATCTGGAGCAGCGACAGCGGGAGAGGTCTTGACGGCATCGCATTGCGTCTTCACAGAAAGAGACCCTCATTCCTCGGGGACCCTTTCGGACACACTGAACTCTTCTTTATTCTCTCCTTCTCTCTCCCTTCCTTTTGTTTTTATATTTTGATTCGTTGCTTTTCTTCCGTTCTCTCCTCCTCTTGCTTTTGTTTTTTATGTCTTTCTCTCTCCTTCCCTTTCTCCCTTCTTTCCCTCGTCTTCTTGGTACTTTTTTCCATCTCTTTTCTTCCATTTCTCTTTTCTCTTTCTCCTTCTCACTTCCTTTCTTCTCCCCCCCTTCCTACTTATTGTCCTCCCCTCTCTCTCCATTTTATTTTTCTCCTTCTTTCCTTGTCACCCTCCCTCTCTCCGTTTCTCACCCCTCTCCGTTTATCAACCCTCTCCCTCTTTCCCTCTCTCATCATACCCTTCTTTCTCATTCTCACCTCTCTCCCTCTCTTACCCCTCTCCTTCCCTCCCACCTTTTCTCTCCTTCTCTTCCGTCTCCCTCCCTCCTCCCCTTCTTTTCCCCTCCCTCCCTTTCTCTCCGCGGCGCCATGCTCGCCCGCGCCTCCGTCAAGGCATGAGTACAAAGCGCCCCTCTGGACCTTTGAACCCGCCCGCCTCTTGCCCGCCATTCCGCCGAACTGCTTGCTCGAGATCTTGTCCTCTGTCTTAGGACTCATTGATATGATCGCGCAGTTGTGCTCACATACACACGCGCACGGTGTACGCACCCACACGGATAGAGAGCAATAATGATAGTAGTCCTTACAGTAATGGTCATAGTTATAGAACATTTAAATCCATTATTTTTATGATTTTCATTAATACATTAGTTATCATATTATTATGTTCAATATCACTATACTAACACTACTAATGATAATCATCTACGAGTGAAGGAGCTAATGCAATTGCTTCATCTGTCCATCTATACATTGATGACCAGGTGCGTGACCAAGCGGAGGATTGCCCCCAGCATTACGCAAGAAGTCACGAATGGATTGTGTATAGAATTTCTGTCTAGTTCACCTAAAAAAAAAAAAAAAAAAAAAAAAAAAAAAAAAAAAAAAAAAAAAAAAAGAAAAAACAAAAAAAAAAAAATAAATTAAAAATTTAAAAAAAAGGCTTCGAGTCCAATAGATGATAGTTTGCAGGTGATCCAAGGTAACAGTTGGGTGTTGGTGGTAGATGGAGAGTAGATTAACTCATCAGCTGTAAGATACATGGCACATTTGCCTTTTTTGTTTTGCAGATATGACTTTAGATTATCTAAATTACTATATATAGCAATAAAGCTTATATTCTATTCATATATTCTCATTATATATTATATATATATATAATATAGAAATATATTAAATCTATATTTAATAATTTTTTTTTTTTTTTTTTTTTTTTTTTTTTTTTTTAAGAATACTACTATTTTTTCTGCCTCTATCGGTAAAGAATCAAAAGTAAAAAGCGGTGTAGGTTTGCCATTTCTTAGAGCTTTCAGGCTGTCATTGTTATATTTAGTGTTATCACTACTATCATCACAATCGTTAGCCTTATTGTATTGGTTATATGTCACTCTTATCACTTCCACTATTGTCATTTTTGTGATTATAACCTCTGTACCTCTGTATCTTTATTGTTGTTATATGTAATATTTTGGTCATTAACGTATCAATAGATCGCAAAAGACTAGTGATGAACTAATCTTTTATTGCGCATAATAAGCAACATTTTAACTGAGGATACTTGGAAATGAGGAATGCCAAGAAATCAAAATATGGTAATTTTACGATGAATAAATGGGAATAATGATTCTTTATATTGTATTTTACGATATACGAGTAAAATGTCATTTTGCTTTTGTATTTCCACATCACATGAATAAAATAATTCCTACAACAAAGCGTTTGTTTTATTTTGTGTGTGTGGGGTGGGGTGGGGTTGGGGTGGGGGAGGGGTATAAAGAAAGGGTAAAACAATTACGCCTCACTTTCAAATATACTTCAATGTAATATGGAAACTTTTAGGTTTTCTGATGGTACAAACTAAAACATTCTATTTATATTGCATTACATACAGAAATATTAATCTCTTTGCCTTGTAGATTCTATTTTTCATAGCTATACCTTTTCTCGTTGTGTCCAGGTGCGCCTCCCCTGGGTGTTTTATTTTACGATGTGCTGGTTCATTTCCGGTTCCATGTAGGAGTTTCTTTTCTTTATCTTGAATAACTTTTGTAGACTACATTTAGGATTTGGAGAACAAGCATCAGTAGATTCGACCTTGGGGATCTTGTTCACGACTGGTTAGAGTGGAGACAGAACCACATGCTACTTTTGGTGGAATATTGCTATTACTTTGCATCTCTAATGTATCTGGATTATCATCAGGTGACTTGTCTTCATCAGTCTGCATGTGATCTTCATCCTCTGCATAAAGCTCGACATGGATCTCAACTACAGACAAACTTGACTTTCTTTTCCATCTAATGTAAAATAGGAGAAAAGTGTATTTAACAATACCATTCTAATTATTGATCATCAAAAGAGAGTCCCATGGTGAAAAAAAAGAAAAAAGAAGAAGAAGAAGAAGAAGAAGAAGAAGAAGAAGATAAAAAAAATACACACACGCAAGACACGCTAAAGAGAATTCAGAATATCTTATCTTGCTTTGGGATAACTTAAAAGATGTTCCCAGGACTAAGGTCTTGGTGTATCTAATTCACATGGTTGTCTAATATACTGTAGGAGTCAACTTTAACTTGAAGTAACGTGACTAAACATGATCTGCATCTCAGTATCGTTATATAGATATATTATTTTTTTCATATTATAACAACAGCTTCTGTTCCAATCAACTTCAGGTATAAATTATATATAACAGGATATGATGGATGAGTTATTAATTGCAAAACGTTTATTTATAGAGGAGTAATATTTCACTGAACATTTATAGTAATTTCCTTGTATTGATACTTAATTATATGACAAGGGCAAAAGTACTAGATCATCTGTCATTGAATATATCATCTGAAATGTTATGCGCCTTATGGTCGGGAAACAAAGAACGTCTCAGAACAGTGTATTTCTTTGTTTGTCATTAGATACATATAGATATATAAAGAGATGGAAAGGTGATAAAAAAAAGTAAATTGTGAATAAATAGATAGACAAATAGGTAATTCCTGTAATTGGATATATATATATATATATATATATATATATATATATATATATATATATATATATATATATATATATATATATATATATATGTATATATATATAAACACTGAGAAATTAAACAAACAAACAAAGAAATCCTATACGGGTGATCTACGCCCCCCCCCCCAAAAAAAAAAAAAGAGAAAAGAAATGAAGGAACACATAAAACATCAACAGCTTCGGTAAAAAAAATCATGAAGCGTAAAGACTTGAAAAAAGAGTTATTATAATATGAATAAATAAAAGTAATTCTAAATTGATAAAACGTAAATAAAAGTATAAAAGTGCTTTCCAAATGGCCTGAGGGAGAGAGAGAAAAAGAGAGAGAAAGAG
>NW_028234421.1:14687221-14689721 GCF_977035675.1 Penaeus japonicus | reverse complement strand
TTAGTGTAGTGTGTTGTGTTTTTGTTGCTGTGGTGTGGTGTTGTAATACATACAGCGATAATAGATATATATATTTATCATATATATATAAATTATATATGACATATATATGTATTTGTTATACATAATATATAGTGATATCATATATGCGAGCGAGATTGTATTATATAATATATATATAAATATATATATCTAAATATATAATCTATATATATAGCGTATTAAAATATATAAATATATAGATATATATACTTATATATTGATATATAATATATATTAGATAGTATATATAATATAAGTATATATATAGCATATATATATGCATATAATAATATAATATTTATATATATATATATAGATATATATAAATATAATAATGATAATAGTATAAATAATTAATATACTTATATATCATAGTAATCGATATATATCTATATATCCAATATCTAACTATCCTATCTATCTATCTGATCAAACTATAAAAGATATATAGTATAGTATATAATAGAGATATATAGGATTACTTTATAGATATAGACACATATTATATGTACATATATATATGTATATTATAGCTGATATTCTATCTACTCTATTGACCTTAGATGTATTTATTATATAATATATATAGTAATATATATATAATATTTATAGCATATAGATATAATATATATATATTAAATTTGGTTGTGGGTGTGTTGTGTGTGTGTGTGTGTGGTTATTGAGTGTTTTGTGGTTTGTTGTGTGTGTTTGTGTGTGTGTGTGGTGTAGTGTTGGTGTGTTTTGTGTTTGAGTGGGTGGGTGTGTTTGTTGTGTTACTTAATACAGATATATTTTATATATAATAGATAAAATAATTATTGTTATATATTTGTATATTTAGAAGATATATATATTATAGATATTTATTTATATAATTTATATATATACGTTTGGTGTTGTTGTGAGTGAGTGTGTATTTTTTTCGGTTTTGTGTGGTGTGGTTTGTGGTGTTTTGTGTGTGTGGGTTGTTGGTGTGTTTATACATTCATAGTATATATATATATATATATATATATAATAGTAGATATTTTAACATATTTATGTATATATAGTACATTTATATATAGATAAATATATATATATATATATATTAAATATATATCATATATATATATATAATATATTTATATATATGTATAGTATAATATATATAGAGCGTAATAGAATTAAACTTATATAATATATAATATATATTTTATATATATAATATAATATATTTAGATAGATATATATATGCATATATTATATGCATATAATAATATATAGTATATATATATATATATATAGATATTTATATATATATATATAAATAGATATAATACATATATAGCTGAATATATTCTATATCGATCTATAATCTATATCTAACATCTATCTATCTATCTATCTTTCCTATAAATGCTAATCTATATATATATATATTATATAGTAATAGATATAGGTACATATATAAATAGATATATATAAATATATATATATAATATATATAATTATATAGTATGATATATGTAAATTAGAACTCATAGAAATATACACCCAGATATATATGGTAAATGCAACTTACTGCCTAGGAAAACATTACCAGCCAGAAATGAGCGTTAACTGGGAGGGATTGCTGAACACGATGCGCCGCTGCTTGACTGAAGGATGCGATGCGAAGCGCCTGGAGGGCCTGAGACACGGTGCCTTACTGACGCAAATAAACTACTGGTTTTAGAGCTTGATACATTATTTTCTATTGTTTTGTTTTTTAATTTCTTTCATACATACTTAACGATCTCTGATTATGATCTGCGGAGTATTGGTCAAGAATTCCTGATATAATAATGATGTAAATAATGTAAAGGATAATTATGTAAACTATAATGTAAAGGATAATTATGTACTGATGGATCTTGTCTATTTGTATCTTTCTCAAATTAATCAAGCTCTCTCTCTCTCTCCCTCTCTCTCTCTCTCTCTCTCTCCTTCATATCTCTCGTCGTCTCGTCATCTCTCTCCTCTCTCCTCTCTCTCTCTCTCTCCTCTCTCTCTCTCTCTCTCCTCCTGTCGTCTCTCTCTCTCTCTCTCTGCTCTCTCTCTCTATATAATATATATATAATATGAAATATAATATATATTTCATAATATATAATAACACACAACACAAACACATTCGGAACACACACACACACACACATATAGCGAGAGCGTTTATATATATGTACACACACACACACACACACCACATATGATAAAGCACACCCACCCACCCGACCCACACACACACCACACACATACACACACACACACAATAATATTATATATACAAATAAACACACACCCACCCACCCACACCACACACCCACACCCTCACACACACAGGCAACACACACACACACACACACACACACAACACACACACACACACACATACATCTCATCACACAGCACACACATATATAATATAAAGAACGGG
>NW_028234421.1:14652221-14659721 GCF_977035675.1 Penaeus japonicus | reverse complement strand
GCTCTGCAATGGCAAAGTGCATTGCAACATTGGAAAATCCTCGCTTGCCGTTGCACCATTGAGGTGGCACGGTGCTTTTCGTAAAGCATGAAAGCTATGGATGTTTTAGGAAATCTGATAAGTTTTTTTGACTCCTCAGAGGAGAGGCACCCGAATATTAAGAAGAAAAGAAAAGACAATGAACATATACCACTGGAAATGTATGCATAAAGTAATAAATTTGATATTTACATCCATTAAAGAAGATGGAACTAAGTGATCCTGAGTTATTGATTAATGTGACAAAGTAAAGCGAGCGTAGACACAAGATAACCATCACGAATAGCTCACTGAGCCATTCAGGGTCACGTATTTTGTTTATATGCGGAAATGTTCATGCAATCTCGGGATTTGCAATAACGGAATTGCTATCCCGTATGATTGGACTGCGCAGTTGCACCTGTCCAACCAAGCAGGGGAAAGAGAAACAACAAGAAAAAAGAACTGAACAATCATAACTGGAAGGGATAGAAAAACAATAAAAAGCGAAGAAGAGTGATGTACAGAGAGAAAGAAATACAAAACCGCGGATATAAGACGATGGCACAGGGCAAGACAAAGGGCAAACAGCATTCCGAATGGAAAGACGGAGGCAACGCGTTCAAACGAGAACGGCCAAAAGGATTCTCGAGGGGAAAACAAAAACAAAAACAAAAGAGATGAGTGGGAGCCTAAGGATAAGAAGAGAAGTATAAAACGAGAGCTTGGATTGTTAAAAACGAAAACAAGCAACGTTTTCCTTCCCGCTTTTCGGTGTTTGAAAAACCGAAGAGACGAAACTAATACAACAAGCGAACGAGCTTTCCTTCACCTTTAATGGCCGTCGAGCCACAGCATCAGCAGAGTAAACAGATATGATAGGCAATGCTATATATGTGTACATATATATATATATATATATATATATATATATATATATATATATATATATATATGTATATATATTATATATATATACATATATATATATATATATATATATATATATATATATATATATATATATATATATATGTATATAATATATATATATATATATATGCATATGTATATATATATATATATATATATATATATATATATATATATATATATATATATATAGGTATATTGGTATAGCGCATGATGATAATAAAGCAAACGGCTTAAATAACATTCAGATGAGCGTATTGAAGACAGTCCTGACTGGAAATGTGCATCTTGCATGAAATAAGAATGAAACAAAATAAATAGGAGCAGGAATCTACCATGTTTCTCGGCGATAGTGATACGGTTGAAGGTGAGTGAGGGCGACGGAATCAAGGGGTGAAGGTGACGGCAGTGAAGGTGACGACGGATGCGCGCTCTTTCGACTCGCGACAAATTTAATCAGGAAATGAATTCTTGGCTAATGGATCACCGGCGTCGGGCGTCTCTGCGAAGGTGATGTTCGGGTCGTTTCATGTGCTCTGATACAGCTGAGTACATGCACACACACACACACACACACACACATGTATATATATGTATATATAATATATATATATATATATGTATATATGTATTTATATATATATGTATATATATATATATATATATATGTATATATGTATTCATATATATATATGTATATATACATGTATATATATACATACATATATATACATATATGAATATATATATATCTATCTATATATATATATATATATATATATATATATATATATATGTGTATGTATAAAACTCTCTTTCTCTCTCTCTCTCTCTCTCTCTCTCTCTCTCTCTCTCTCTCTCTCTCTCTCTCTCTATATATATATATATATATATATATATATATATATATATATATATATATATGAAGACACATATATATGCATATATGTATATACAAATAAATGTATATATGTACTCACGCACACCCTTTATCCACGTATGTATGTACATCAGCATACACATTGCCCCCAAAACCACTCTCGGGTCTAAACATGCATGTAATATACCGCATGCCCTCTCATCGCCTGTGCATACCTCGTGCCGATGAAAATGTGGTTCCGGTATTGACTTTGAGCAAGATTGAATCGATAAGCAAAACCCAGTGAACGTTTGGGTGGTGCAGCTGGCGAGGGCGGCCGACCCCGTTAGAGCGAATCGCAAAATTTGAGATTCAAACTTGAAATCGATATCTTTCTTTAGCGTGATATTCTCAAACAAATTGATTCGTATTTCCGTCGAGATGATTACTCGTCAACTAAGAATGATTGTTAGACATAATTTTGTCTCTAGTAAACAAGTTCAAGATACACTCGCAGCTACAACACCTGACCCTACTTTGGCTATCGATTTTACTCCTTGCGATGTCGTTTGTTTATATATATATATATATATATATATATATATATATATATATATACATATATATAATTTTATCTTTTCCCTTTTTTGTTTACTCTTCTTTCCTCGGATGTGTTTATTTTCTTATTTAACGCTTATTTATTTATTGATATTGGCTGTGAGTGTTTGGGGCTGTAAATAAAACTGGTTATTGGAGCCTGGGAGGTTGGTTCTTTCCTGCTGTGGAGTTGTGTTTTATCATTGTTTATCGTTATTTGTTATTATTGTTATTATCATTATCATTATTATCATCATCACTATCATATTTGTTATTATCATCATTATTATTATTATTACTTATTATTATCATTATTATTATCATTATTATTATTATTATTATTATTATTACTATTATTATTATTATTATTATTATTATTATTGTTGTCATTACTATTGTTATTGTTATTATTATTATCATTATCATCATTATTAATAGTATCATTATTATTATCATTGTTATTATTATTATTATTATTATTATTATTATTATTATTATTATTATTACTTTAATTATTATTATTATTATCATTATTGTTGTTGTTGTTGTTATTATTATTGTTTTGTTATTATTATTATTAGTGTTATTATTATTATTGTTATTGTTATTATATTATTATATTATTATTATTATTATTATTATTATTATTATTATTATTATTATTATTATCATTATCATTATTAATAGCATCATTATTATTATTATTACTATTATTATTATTATTATTATTATTATTATTATTATTATCATTATCATTATTATCATCATTATTATTATCATTATTATTAGTTGTAGTAGTATCACCATTATCATTATTATTGTTGTTTTTTATTAGCAGCAGTAGCTATAGAAGGAAGTAATGTTATTACCCTTGCTGTTATAATGATGATGGTTATTAAATGACAATAATGATAGTAATGATGCTAGAATTATGATAGTATTTTCATCTATGATAATGATAATGATGATATAAAATTTATGGTAATAAGGATAATAATAATAACGATCATAATGATAAAGGTAGCAACAAAAATAACAACAATAACAATAATGATGATAATGACAACATCCAACAATTATAGTAATAATGATTATGATAATAATTACAATACTACCACTACTTCTACTACTACTCTACTACTAATAGTGCTACAACGACAGCAATAAACAACAAAAATAACAACAACAGCTACTACTACTACTTTTACTACTACTGCTACTACCACTATAACTAATTATTGTTACTGATTTTGATACTATTGGAATAGTTATTGATATTATTATTATTATTATTATTGTTGTTTTTACTTTTTTTCTTCCTTATTATTATTAGATTATCATTATTATTAATAACATGTTGCAAATATTGGAATTCTTGTTATTTTTCCTCTTATTGTTGTTATTATTATAATGAAAATGATTTCAGCAATGATAATAATAGCGATAATGATAATGATGATAGTAGTAATGATAATGATAAAAAATGATAATGATAAAAAATGATTATGATGATAATAGCGATAGTAATATTAATGATGCTATTAATGATAATAATCACGATGATAATGATAACAACAATAAGAGTAGTGATAATAATGATGATGATATTAATAACAATGATAGTAATAACGATGATAATGATAATAATAATGATAATGATAATTATTGTTATTATCATTGTTATTGTTATTATCATTAGTATTATTATTATCATTATTATTATTATCACTGTTGTTATTATTATTATTACTATTCCTATCAGTATCATTTTCAGCATCGTATTATTGTTATAGCTATCATCACAATCATCATCATTATCCTCACATCATAATCATAATTACCCTCATTATAAACGTAGTTAACGAAAATATCTACCTTTTTCAACCGATGCCCTAAGACTGCGCACTTAATCCCCCCTCCCCCCCTCATATCCACCCCTATGTGACCTTTAACCTTTGCCCTTTAAGGGAAGGAGAGGTCATGTGAGATTTAAGTGATGAGGAGGACACAGCGTCCCTTTTAACTGCGGTGTGTAATTATTATGCCTTAACGCGTTTTTCCGGTGAACTGCAATGGGCAAGAGTGACTGAGTTGCGGGTACGTGTTTATTCGTAAATTTATTTGCTGATGGATTCGTCTGTTGTATACAGTTGGATTGCTGTGTTTGTTCTGAAGGATGTATTTATTAAGTGCTTTATCAGTGCGAATGGTAATTTAGTTATGATCTGGTTCTTTAAGTTTAAACTGATTCTTATACGTATGGATTTAGTTATTTGATTAAAAAGATTTATAAGAAAATTTAGTAAAATAGAGCCCTTAACTTAAATAAAACCGTTCCTGTAATAATGTAAAAGTAAAAGTCATTACGTCCATCGATATTTGCCTTTTTTTTTATCAATATAACTCAAGAACGACCAATATCCTCCAAGACCAATATGAACAAAGTGTGTGTCATTTTTCATCTCGATGCGTATATGTAAATTATTCCCATTTTATATTCATGTATATTTATGATCTCACGCGTTTTGTATGCTCAGGCTCCCTTAGTTTTACACTCCTCCCTTCTCCCTCCCCTCCCCCGCCCCCGCCCCCCTCACATACGTCAATTTCCGTTTGAGCGCTAATTGGATCCTTGATATTCAAGGTGCTTAAGTTTGCAAAACGACTTTTTGCAACTTTCCTCACTATGATCCTTCTCGATACTGAAAAAAAAGAATTCTGTTCCCTCGTCGACACCATCTTGTTCCTCCTTAGACTCTGATGTTTCAAGAAATATTAACTACAAGGAGCTTGTTCTTGATTACTGGAGAAAAAAATGCCACCTCATACCTTGTCTCCACTGCTATTGCATTGGAAGAAAGGATTCAGAGAGCAACAATATATATATATATATATATATATATATATATATATATATATATATATATATATATATATATACATATACACACAAATATATACATATATATTAGTATGTACATACAGATCTACATTAACACACACACACACACACACTCACTCACACACACACACACACACACACACACACACACGCCTTTACGTCGTTATTCATTATGTATTGCTTAAGAGTATCCATACCAATTGATCGAATGCCTAAACGTCTCTTTCAAAGTACAGAATCAACTAAATCCGACCAGAAAATCGGAGTAAATCGGAGTCATACGCATTGAGAACAAAAGCAACAACTCTATTCTACTTGAGTCAGCCATCCAAGGAAAACGGGACTTCCCTCAAGTGGCCGTGCTAAGGCTTCCCTTTTTGCGTCACACAGTAATATCCCTTCGGTTCTATTTGTTGTATCTTTGTCTGGTGTCACTTCGGGAATGTGTTTATAGGTGGTTAAGGTCGTAGTAAACATTTTGGATTTATTTATTGACTGTTTTGTTTTATATTTATGTTTGTTTCTTGGAAGGAGGCACGTTTGTTAGCCTTGTCTACCCGCGTGCGCTGTAAATGAGATTACTTGCATTTGATATGACGTATTAGGCCTCTCTCTCTTTCTCTCTCTCTCTCTCTCTCTCTCTCTCTCTCTCTCTCTCTCTCTCTCTCTCTCCCTCTCCCTCTCCCTCTCCCTCTCCCTCTCTCTCTCTCTCTCTCTCTCACACACTCTCCACTCACACGTACACCTCCCCCCTTTCTCTCTCACTTCCTCCCTCCCTCCCTTTCTCCCTCCCTTTCTCCCTCTCATAGCCCGTGAACAAACCCCGCGGAAAGAAAAACACATCTCGACGGTCTAAACACAAGGCAATGCAGAAACAAACCATCCCAAGTATAATTTGCTTACTCTGAGGCATTCCCTGATGAGCATGGGTGCAGATTATCCCTCAAGGTATAATGAATATGTAAATTAATTCACCGTCAAGGCTGTATTTCCCGCAAATAGGTGTTTTGTCTCCTTCTGATTTAATTTCGGAGGCGAAACATTTGTCTTGTGTTACACGTGCTGGTGTGGGCGTTCTGTAAATGCTAAAGATTTCCTTTCATTTTTGTGTTGATATTGGCTGTGTATATGAACCAAAACAAAACAAAAACAAACTATTACATGCTAGGTTCACCATTCTTCTTCTTATTATGTATTAATATAGTGTTCCAAAGTATCAGTATTACCATTATCTCGTCCATCCTCGTCATCATCATCAATATCATTCATATCACGAAAGCCCATCTCTTCCTCTTCCTTCTCCTCTTATTTACTTTCATCCCCCTCCTCGCTACCCTTATCTTCAACCTCACCCGCATCATCAGCAGCATCACGATCGCCTCGGCTTATCTCAAAACGAAACTCGCCTTATCTTCCACACATGGCCGGAATATTTCCCTTCGAAAGCGTGGTATGAACTCACATTTTTTACTCCTGTTTCGCCGGGGGAAAAATTGTGCCGTGTTGATAGCAACTGTCATCGTGCCCCAGCCGGAAAAGGGAAGGGGTAAGGGGAAGGAGTTATGGAAAGGGGCGAGGGGACAGGGCGAGGGGACAGGGTGACGGGTCGTGGCAGGAGGAAGGGTGGAAGGAAAAGGGCAAGGGGAAGGGATGAGGGGTAGGGGTGACGGGAAAGGGTGAGGGGAAGGGATGATGGGACGGGGTGAGGTAAAGGGGTAAATGAAAGGGACGAAGCGAAAGGGCGAGGGGAAGGAGTGATGAGATGGATTAAGGGGAAGAAGTGTGGTGAAGGGTCGAAGGGAAGGAACATGGGAAATGAATAAAGGGAAGGGAAAGGGGAAAGGAATGAGGGGAAGGGGCGAGCAGAAAGAACAAGGGGAAGTGGTTGCAGCCGAAAGAGGCAAAGGGTGCGAAAGGGGGAAGCAGAGAAATAGGAGGAAGGGGGAGAAGGGTAAAGAAAGGCGAGAGAGCGAGGTGGCTGTTCCTTCCCTCCATGCATTCTCCAGGAGCGACCTTGTAGGGGAGCTCCCACGTGTTGGAAGGGAAAACATGCGGTGGGATACAAAATAGATGAGAGAAGGGAAGAGGTTGGAGGACTATCATGGGAAGGGGGCTAGAGGCATACAAGGAGGAGGAGAAGGAGGAGGAGGAGGAGGAGGAGGAGGAGGAGGAGGAGGAGGAGGAGGAGGAG
>NW_028234421.1:14604721-14607221 GCF_977035675.1 Penaeus japonicus | reverse complement strand
CCAAATTCTTAAAGAAAGAGAAAGAGAGAGAGAGAGAGAGAGAGAGAGAGAGAGAGAGAGAGAGAGAGAGAGAGAGAGAGAGAGAGAGAGAGAGAGATAGCGAGAAATGGGTAGATAGACTGATATCTATGCGATTAGAGAGATCAATGAATAAACAGACAGACATACACATAGATGGATAGATAAAGAGATAATGAGAGTAAGTGTGTGTGAGAGAGAGAGAGAGAGAGAGAGAGAGAGAGAGAGAGAGAGAGAGAGAGAGAGAGAGAGAGAGAGAGAGAGAGAGAGAGAGAGAGAGATTTGAAAATCGGGAAAGTGAAAAATACATTTTGCCATAGATTAGCGGCAATGATTTTATCTGGACCGCATCAACCCGGACGTCCATCCATTTGGAAGCAGAAGCGCTGTTGCGGTTACGAAATTCATTTTTTTTTCTTTTTTTAGCGGAAGGGGAATGAAAATAGGAGGAATTCCCAACAAATGTTCAGATTTCGCTAAAGATGTTAGTGAGGAGCATAAGGAAGTAAATCTTATAATGTTACAAGAAGTTTCAGAAATGGAAGATCTTAAAAATAGCTAGCATTCACTATAACTAGCTATTAGAAAGGTAATGGGCCTTTTAAGAACATACGACGTCCATTAAGGTACTTTGCCGTGAGTCATCGCTAACATACAGTTCAGTAAATATATAACCTTCATTAGATCAAACCTGCTCGTCTCAGAATCAACAAGTAACTTCGAAAATTATCTTCGCAAGGGACCAAGGCCGAGGCGGCACTGGCACCATTACAAGGGCTGCTAGCAGTACCATGCTAGAACCCCGACCAGCAGGACTGACAACGCAGCTTGATACAAGGGCTGCAAGGTCAGTGTTGCAATCTCGGAGGCATTTTCCTGGCGAGCTCCCAAAACGTACCTTCTCTAGATATATTAGCGCAAAAGTAACATTTTTTAAAGCTGAACTGAACTTTCTCTTTCTTCTTGAGAGTTACTGCCATTATGAGATCTTGGATTTACGGGTTCTTTGACCTTTTTGTTGCGCTGGTGTCTTTATATATCGTTTATATCTTTATATATCGTTTAATGATTTTGTTTCAAAAGTGGTTGGTTTGTTGCTGTTGTTTAAAAATAGAACGGGATAATAACTCGTAGACCTGATATTTTTACTCGTTAATACTTGTGATTTGATTGTGTTTCAATTTCTGGAATGAACGATACATTTAACTGTAGAGTAAAGATTCCTGTCAAATTTGAATCTCATCAACCGACACTTTGTTGTTCGAAACGAAGTAAACGTTGATTGGATGTATTTTCAATTTTACACTTTGGTAACTGTGGCGCTTTCCTGCGATGAATAGTTACACAAAACAGTTCAATAGAAAAAGGGGAGATCAAAAGAAAATACATTGAAAAATAAAGGGCGAACGCAGACAAAAGGCCATGTAAAAAAGGGCAGAAAAAAGGTCCGTCCTCTATCACAGTGACCGATAGTCTTTTGTTTGGTTTCTCCCGCCGCTACTACAGAAACCCGGTCGTTTCTTTTCTCTAAGTGCAGGAGGCGGAAGGACATCTTCCTCCAACATCTTCGACGACTCTTCTGAGGAGAAGACAGCGAGGAGAGAGAGAGGGAGAGGGAGAGGGGGGGGGGGTAAGGTGGATAAAGGCGTTGCATGATTGGTTAGAGGGGGCATGGGGGGGAGGAGGGGCTTAGCTGGGTGGGATGGGCCAGGAGGAGGCGGGGGAGAAAGGGGCGTGATGCCCGCGCAATCCTCTTGGAAATTCAAGGTTAACTCAATATATCATAAGCTGCCACGTGGTCATTCATAGCTAGCGTGGCAGTTGCCAAGGAGAAAGAGAAGATGATGAAAAATGGCTTGAGAACTCGGCAAATAGCTTTTGAGGAACGTGGCTTGTTGGATCAATGATCAGGGGGTGGCTTGTCTCTCCAAGGGGCCACTACATAAAGGTCATGCCGTTATTGCTCTGTGTTTTAGGAAATAGATTGCTCTTGCTACGACTGTGAATTGCTGTGTTGGTTCACAAGGATTCTTCAAGGATGACACCATTCTGGAAACGCTACACGAATACCACGCGAGATTGTGACAACCGATGTTTGGTTTTAGCGATTCGTGAATATAACAGGCTGTTGATATCTATTACTCTATACCTAAATATCTGTGGATATGAATATAAATTTCTCCATCTATCTACAAGAGGTAGCTATCTATATCTATCTCTGTTTCTATCTATCTAGATATAATTGAATATAGAATTTTATATATTATATATATAATTTTATGTATATAAATACATACATACATATATATATATAAATAATATATTATATATATATATATATATATATAATATATACATATATACATAAATATATATATATATACATATAATATATATTATATATATATATATATATATATATATATATATATATATATATATATATATATATGCATGCTCACGTCAGATACACAGTATATAG
>NW_028234421.1:14567221-14572221 GCF_977035675.1 Penaeus japonicus | reverse complement strand
AGGGGAAGAAGAGGAAGAGAATATGGTGATGATGATATTCAGAATGATGATTTTGGTGGTGATGGTGGTGGTGATGGTAGTAATAATGACGATTCTGTTGTTGATAATGATGGTGATAGTGATAATGATGATGATGATGAGGATGATGATGATAATGACGATGATGACGATG
Organism: Penaeus japonicus; assembly: GCF_977035675.1. Classification (NCBI taxonomy): domain Eukaryota; kingdom Metazoa; phylum Arthropoda; class Malacostraca; order Decapoda; family Penaeidae; genus Penaeus; species Penaeus japonicus. The sequence goes on along the minus strand of NW_028234421.1, from coordinate 14,572,049 downwards.
ACGATAACGATGGCAATAACGACGACGACGACGACTACAATGATAATAATGATAAGGCAAAAAAAAAAAAAAAAAAAAAAAAAAAAAAAATCAACAGCCAAAAACGAACCCCCAATAATAACCAAACCGATATCACGTCCTCAATAAGTACAAGCAACAACAGCTATCGGGGTAGCAACGGGGCGATAATGAGTCTATTAGCCGTTGGATTTCCCGCGTGCAAACAGTGTACCGGAAGTTGCTCGCTCCGGCTTCGAAGTAGACCACATACCTCATCAGAAAGCCTTGGTTACCGTTTACCGACACCCGGCAGTAGGTTAAGTATTGATTTCTTATTAAGGTGCTGATGGGATAATGACGTTTGTATTTTAGGCTTACATGTAACAAAAATGACCATGAATATTTTACTCATTCATTCTAAAGAGACTGGCAACTCTAAATAGTAGATTGGCTTCGAGAATTTCTTGACATAGGATGCGTGAAGGTAAACAAAGCTGGGAGCGAGTGAGACATTCATTTATCTCAATCAAAACGACCTATAGCGCACACCTTATCAATGATTATTTTGCCGTCCTATGGATCTAATTCTTAAAAAAAAAAGCATGAACACATCGTTGCTCCAGTGACACATACTCTAAGCTGTACTAAATTGAAGAAAAGCCTTCATTCAGTTCAGACATTTCCTACATATGTTCAAATGGTTTGGAATAATATAACTAAAACAATTATCTATTTGCATCCTTAAAACATAAAAAAAAATACACCTACTACATTAATGCTCCTAAAATATCCTTATGAACGATAAGAAATAATCAAGCTTGGGTTAATAATAAGGCCACGAGAGGTCAAAGGAAACTTGATATTCAGTCACGTGTAATATTCCTCAATGCTAAAGGCTAAAAGGGACAGGAGAGAGAAGAAGAGTAGGAAAAGCAACAGAAAGAAGACGATGAAGAAAAATGAAACCACTCCAAAAGGGGAGCTAAATATGTAAGTAAAAAGGCCCAAGAAAACTTTCGCGGCTAACAAGAAAAACGTAAACCACAGAGGAAGGGTGAAGGCAGGAAGGTAAGGGAAAACAATTGGCAGCAATAATAAAACCTTTAACGCCAATAGCAACGAACTATGAAAACAGGAGAGACATAACAAAAAGATAAGTGAAAAGAAAGTAAGAAAGACTAATTACAAAACCATGTCAGGATACCTCCCACCTTCCTCTTTTCAACTCTCATAAATTTTGAAAATAGTAGAGACAAAATTGAATTTACAGAGTACCTTTTATATAATATTTCGACCCCCTACCCCCTTTTACTACTTCCTACATACTTAAAACATCTAAGAAGGTTTCGATGTAACAAGCATTTCCTGCTAACTCAATTTCATCTTTATTTTTCTCCTTTTCTTTTCTTGTCACGAAATAAATTCAGGGTATTTATGGGAATAAATATATTTCAACTGCAAGTCACGTCCTCTCAGACCTCAGTGTACAATGACTCTACCTACACAGCGCCGAATAGTCTATGGCTCCATTCTGTGGCTGCATAATTACCTGTTTATTAACAAATACCGTTCAGCGAAGTCTTACTCACCCTCACTTAGCATGAATATTGAATTAACTACATTATCTGAATTTGGATTTAGTCTTTATGATGCATATATCATATGAAAGAATATTTTCGAACCAATCTTTAAAGGGATAATATATTTCTATAAGATGAATAAATGAAACAATGGTTATCTATCCCTAAAATTGGCCTAATCTTTTCTATCGGAACCCTAGAACAAGCATCAGTGTCTAAGTGGTTGTCAATTGACTGCAGTTGCAACTAAGGGTTTCCAATGAGGTAAGTGGTCAACTCCAAGTCAGCAATGGGCGACTTCGGGTTCATTGTTCATTAGAATGACAATACAATTGGAAAACAAAATTATGTTGTCGATTTACGAGCATGAGAAAAAATATTGAAGAGTAGGAGTACAAGGGTGATAAAGAGGAAAATGGGAGTGGGAAAAATAAGACGGAACAGGAGCAGGAGGAGGGAGGGAAAGGCAGAGGGAAGGAGGAATAGGAGAAGAAGGGAAGAGGAAAGAATAAAGGTGGAGGAAAAAAAGGTAGTATTAGAAGGAAAAGTTTCAGGAGGAGGAGGACAATAAGAGGAGGGAAAGTGGAAATGAAGAAAGAGGGAGGATAACAGAGGAAAGACGAGGAAGGAAAGAAACGGCGAGAAGGAGAAGGAAGGAGCAGGAAGGAGGTACAAGGGAGGCGGGAGCAAGAAGGAACTAGCAGGACGGCGATAACGTAAAAGAAGGAGCAGGGAGAAGAAAAGAAGGGGCTGGAGGAGGTAGGAGAGAAAAGGAAGGAGGAAGGAGAGAGAAAAGAGGAGGGAGCAATGAGGAAAGACGGGAGAAGAAGGAGGACTGGGAAATGGGTAGCAGGGCCCCTTTAGAATTTAAAATTAAACGTGTTTGGAGCCCAGTTCACAAAAATCAGGAAATTTGTGGCTCTACGAAGACGGAATTTTGTAATTAGACGTCTGTGCTATTTTTTTTGTGGCCACAAACAACAAAAAAAGGGCTGGAAATTTCAAGGACCATGGTTGGAAGTAACTGTGTCCTGTTTTTGTGCTGTTCCTCTAACTTAATTATCCATTTGTAAACTTTATTATTATTCTCTTCAGTATTATTAGCGTTTTCGTAGGAAGGAGGAGGGGGAGGGGGTAATATACTGGAAACGACTGTTCCAATTACTCCACCTGTTACTATCGCCACATTTGCAATCATTTCTATTGCCACTGTTACTTTTTACATTAAGACAATATAACCTTGTCCAATATATTGAGCTGCTATCATTGTAGTATCATTTCTTCTGTCGCTACTAATATTCTGCTATTTCTAAGTATTCAACTACTGACATTTCTACCATTACTTCTACTTGTTTTTTGTCTCCCTTACCCAGTGAACCGAGCTCTTATGTGACTCCCGGATACTGCTATATCTGATGCCATACCTTAAGGGAAGGCAGACTTGGGACTCTGGGGAGTGGATCGAAGAGGCGAGACGGCGGGCAATACCTCGTCCACATGAAAATATAACCTCAAGGTTGTTGTTCCTCTATGGCTTGGATGAAGGTTGGGGAGAGCGGAGGACTTATTCTTGGCGAGGTTGTGAATATTGATGAGAAAGTACCATGGCTCACGTCGTTTGGGTTTCTGAATAAGCTAATTCTACTACCATTATAGTTTCGACCATGGACAGCTATTGATATCATTCTCGGCGTCATGAACACAAGGATTGAGAGATTTGGATATTTAAAAAAATCTCACTAATTATGTTTCCTTCTTCCTGTTTGGTATTAACTCTGAAGAGATTATACTTCTGTCCTCTGACTGTGTAACGTTCAGTTCTACTAAAGTCTTGCTTTTATCGTAACATAATCACATCAGCACTATTAGTCTACATTCGTGATTTGTCAGAGTTATTAATAAATTTTAATGCTGTTTTCTGGTCGATGTCGGTTGTATTTACTGAGTTTAGATATCGAAGATGTTATATCTCCTATTTGTGGTGATTACGAAACCAAGGCTCTCTCACTGACACGGAAGACTCTATAAGACACCAGGTATGATTCTAATTCTTGTGGCGTTTTCGTGTGCTTAGACGAACTGTATAATGTAGAAATTGTGCTTATTAAGGAAGCTTAAATCTGAATGACGAATAGACCGTATATAAATGTCGCCAAAGCGTTTATGTTACCCTTCCGCCCATCCCTCCTCTTTTTAACCGACAACTTTCCTTTTAGATTTCACAGCTGCGGTGCTCTAAATTTATAGCAAGGCAGAATTTCTTTGTATTTGGGAAAACCATTGTTTTCCACACATGGTAGATCCCAACTTGCAATGCACTCGTTGACTCGTGCCTGATACCCATAGTGAGCTTACAACACAGCGAATCCCTTCTGCTGACATGGTCTTTCTCTACATTCGCTATTCTGCATCATTCCCTGCCACGCTGTGCGATGTACATATTACCGATCAGGCTGGGGAAGGTGGGAAACTTTTCATTGCATATAGTGAAACTTACTCGATGACCAGGACAAACCAGAACAAATATGAATGTTCCTGATGAGTGTCTTGCGTCATTCTTTGGAATTTCACTTCCCTATGAATTATTTTTAATTTCTCAGATTCTAGGTTTGCCGTCTAGGAGTTGTTAGTACAAGCAAGTGTATAATGCCAGGTATGCGTGCAAACTTACAAGGTGTGCATGTTATTTCTGGTGAACGTATTGCATACTGTTGGTTCTTTAATCTGCACAAGAACATTAATGTACAGCTTTATATTAGGATGGATTTATCACGTTTCCCTTCTTGTCTCTATCGACATAGGCTTTGTTATTAGAACCTTTTTGTTGGTTCTGATATGCCATCTGACAGATGAGTGATAAATGCCTGGCGAATAATGACAAGAGGTAATAACACATCATTCCATTTATGCAAGAGGCAAACCATTACACTTTTGATACTTTCAACTTTGGAATGGCCATTTAAAGTTTTCTGTGTATATAATATTCATCTGTATTCTAGTTTCTTCACGTCATAGACTTCACCATTACTTCAGTTTCCCCAACTTAACCCGTTGCTGCATCACCGGCGCTCCCTCACATCCGCTGGCGATGGCTGTTTCGCGAGTTTGTTCTCCATTATTATCAAATTTATTCCTACAGTTGCTGCAGGTTTGCAAGTTCGGCAAGGGCGTGCACTAGTTACAGAGCCACAGCTCTTGCGGTTTTGACGTACTGAGGTGTTCATACAGTGCCTGATCATGTTCCCTTT
>NW_028234421.1:14539721-14542221 GCF_977035675.1 Penaeus japonicus | reverse complement strand
ATAGTAAGGGCTTCGACTATCTAGGACAATGATATAAGGAGAAGCTATTTCAAGTCTGTAGGCCAATCACGTTACGTCTTACTTGATTCTGAGAAAATACGATGTCCTTATAAGACTTCCTGGTTTTGTAACTTGATCAGGGTAAAGGTTACGGATGATTGAATTGCGTATGTGGGTGGGTGGGTGGGGTGGGGGAGTGTCTGTGTGTGTGAGTGTGTGTGTATGTATGCGCGCGACCGCTCTTTCTCTCTCTCTCTCTCGCGCGTGCGTGTGTGTTTGTTTGTTTGTTTGTGTGTTTGTGTGTGTGTGTGCGTGTGTGTTTGTATGTGTGTGTTTGTTTGTCTGTGTGTGTGTGTGTGTGAGGGTATGTGTGTCTGTGTATGTGTGTTTCAATGGTTACGGTTATTCTTAGGATCAAAGAGATGTAGGTCAATGTGATTTTTTCTTCTCTTTTTCCTTGTTTTTCTTTTTCATCTAGCTTTGGGGGAGGAGGGGGACTGTTGTGTCGTGATGTAGACTCGATTTTCGGTCAGAGATTATTTTTAGGTATTCCGTCGAGGTTTAGCTGCGGCAGCGGGGATGTTGGAAATCATTTAAAGAAGTGTTCGCCTTTGTTCGGACTCTGGTAAGGGTCGAACCCGAACCTGAAATGGAGAACTGATGCCTCACATCAGTTAGTGCCGCTGCGCACACACACACATACACACACACGCACACACACACACACATTTTTATCTATCTAACTATATATGCACATTAATGTGTGTGTTTGTGTGTGTGCAAGCACTTCACAAAGTAGAGCAATCACCTCTGTAGTCACGAGGTGTTTAATGCCACGCGCGATTATGCAATATGACCTGGTGCCTGGCATGATGAGGGCCAAGAAAAAGTGGCTCGATATATATTTTTTCCATCCTGACACACATGACGAGCAAAGCCACTTTAACTCGGCTCGTTGTTGTTGTTTCCATCCCTGTGTGGTTTTGCTTTATCATTCCCCTTTCGTGCTCGAGGGAGGCTGGGCTAAGATTGATTTTTTCGCCCTTTTCTTTGCAGTGTATCTGTTTCTTATTGAATATCGAACTGCTAGAAGGGTGGATATTGTTTACTCGCTCCCCCCCCCCCTCTCTCTCTTTCCCCTCGCTCTCTCTCCCTGCCTTTGTTCTGGTTCTATGTCTGTCTGTCTGTCTAGAGAGAAAGCGATAACAAGAAAGAAAAGAGAAAGATAGATAGAGAGAGATAGAGATAGTTAGATAGATAGACAGATAGATAAATAGAGAGGGAGAGGGAGAGGGAGATACAGAGAAAGAGAGAATGAATTTTACCGGAAACTAATCAGCCTCACGCCAAGTATCGCATCCATTACTATTAATGTTGTTTCATTACCTGCGCTACATGCATATTAATGATACGTTCTGATTCGTATCAGCTTATGATTTTGATAGAGAATATTTTGAATTCGTGATGAAACATTTAAATACCTCTTTACCTTGTATGATAACTAACGTTTTGTCGAAAGAAATAATAGGAAATACATTTTGAAAAGGAGCCAATGTGTAAAACCATAAACCAACTGATGTGCAGATGACAGTCTTTAACGAGGGAGAACGACTTAAGGATATTGATCCAGAATTTCTGACCAAAAATTATGGTAAAAAAAAAAAAAAAAAAAAAAATAAAGGCGCATTTCTACGCGCACTTCTTTGCGAACCGAACCGCCGAGAGTTCGTGTCTCGTAAAAGCAAGTGATGTATAACTATGACTCGGCCATTCCTCTGAAGATGCAAGCTCTCCTTTAAGAACAATATGTACACGTCGTTTCGGAGACTCCAAGTACTTCTAAGGATTCAGGTTCTTTGGTTACGCGTGCCTTCAGTCTTTATAGCGCCCTGGACCAGTAAGATGCGAGTCAAAGGAAATCTGTCCGTAAGGAGATGCTGAAAAACCTCATAAGGCAGACCCAAACATCCCCTTAACAAGAGCTGTTCCTCTCCAACTCCCACAGAAGTACCGCTCATTGAAAGAGTAAGAAGAAAAAGTCATATATAGATTAAAAAAGAAGAAGAAAAAAAACAAGAACTGATGCTCATATTCAGAGGCACAAAGATTATAATCAGAGTGGACTCGCATAAAATTCTCTTCGCTAGCCGTTGATTAAAAAACTCATGGGAGGTATATATATATTTTTCCTACTGTGATGAGAAGCGATAGGATTTATGAAGAAGAGTTATGGCTATTTTTTTTTCTTTCTTTCTTTTTTTTTCAAAGCAGGGAAACCTTTTGCTCTCTCCCCGCAGCGCATCGTTTCGTGGATGAACCCAACTCGTTTTCTCTCCAGACGGCCGCCCTGTGATGGATTGCTCGGGGCCACGAGACAGGCACTCGAACTTAAGGGTCCATGAAGCTACTGTGCTCGAACCGAGACTCGGACTCGCCCTGTCGTCCGGGGTTGCTTTTGCTTTGCGAGTGTGCCCTCTGCGTCTCTTGTAACTTTCTTTTG
>NW_028234421.1:14474721-14477221 GCF_977035675.1 Penaeus japonicus | reverse complement strand
TGAACGAATGTTTGTGTGAGCCAAGGAGTATGTGTGTCTGTATGCGTGCGTTGGTGTGTTTGTGTGTGTGTGTGTGCGAGAAAGAGAAAGTGAGAGAGAGAGAGAGAGCGAAAGAGAGAGATTGAGAAAGAGAGAGAAAAAACAAACAAACAAACAAACTAAGATCGTTCAATATACATGGACCATAAGTGATGCCAAGAAAGACATCCTCTCAAGCAAGGGGAAGCAAGGTCAACCGCTATGCATCACCCTTATCTCACAGCAAGAGTGTCCTAGACATCAAATAGGATAAAGTCACCGCTCACTGAACTCAATAAACGGTGAACTTGACGGAATGCAACCACTCTGTATTGCCCGCGCCACGACACTGAAAATCAGACCAGAGAACTGCAAATGCCTGAAATTAATTTTACATTGTTACAGGTGATGGAATGTATTGCGAAAGTAACATGGGTTTACGCTGAATGTTTTTTGAATTCAGTTTGAGTGTATAGGAATTAATTTGAATACAATTTGAATGAATAGGAATGTAATATGCATGTAGTTATTAACTAGCTACTGGGGGTCAATCCAATATGGTTTAATACCGGTATGAAGTTTGGGAAAAGAGAATTGTAAAATATGGAGAGGGGAGAACCGTAAACATCCACACACACACACACACACACACACAAACACTCTTTCCACACACAACTCCCTCGCACTTACAACACAAGTACATCACTGGTCGACTCGGTTCTCTATCTGTCTCTCTGTCTCTCTCCCTTCCTCGCCCCCCCCCCCATCCTGTTTTCTTCCTCTCTCTCTCACTTTCTCCTCTCCCCCCCCTCTCTCTCTCTCCCTCTCGCTCTCTCTCTCCCATTCTCTCTCTCTCTCTCTTTCTTTTTCTCTCCATCCCCTTCTCTCTCTCTCTCTCTTTCTCTTTCTCTCTCCCTCTTTCTCATTCCCTTTTCCCTCTCTTTCTCACGTTCTCTCTCATTCTCTTTCTCTCTCCCTTTCTCTCTCTCCCTCATTCTCTTTCTCTCTCTCTCTCTCTCTCTCTCTCTCTCTCTCTTTCTCTTTCCATTTCCTCTCTTTCTCTCTCTCTCTCTCTCTCTCTCTCTCTCTCTCTCTCTCTCTCTCTCTCTCTCTCTCTCTCTCTCTCTCTCTCTCTCTCTCTCTCTCTCTCTCTCTCTCTCTCTTTCTTTGAGGAACACGTTGTCATCGAGGCGAGGATAAATGCTGAAGGAGAGACACAAGAAAGGCGTCTGGAGTTGCATCTCGCCGAGCGCATTGTGAAAACTCCTCCTCTCCTGTGTTGCATATCAACATGACTCCACTCTTCTTTGCTTCACCATTTTTATCCTCTTGCATACCCACTTCTTATCATGTCTGTTTGTAATGTGTTTTTCCTCGTGTATTTCCCCTTCGGTTTTCCTCTCGCTATCGCCTCCCCGCAGAGATGCAGTTGCACAACATGCATTCAGGTGTTTACTCCACTTGTGATACGTGTATAGATTCATAAAAAAAAAAAAAAAAAAGGGAGAACGCCCGTGAACATTTTATGGTTGTTATACCTCAGTACTTAATGCATTAATTCACTGAAAATCTAAAGACTTACGTAATTTTGTTACTAATGGCCAGCAAGGAGAGATTTGCAGAGGGTAGTGAAGTAGGAAATTCCATATTTGATGCACGGAAGTTGGTGATGAGTTGAAGGAAGTTTCCAAGTAGGCCGAAGACCGAGGAGGAACTGCAACGTCGTGCAAGTTTGCTGTGTGACATGGTACTTTTTTTCTTTCTCTTCCCCCTCTCTCTCACTTTTTTATTCCCACTCTCTGACACTCCTCCTCTTCCCCTCTTCCCTCTCTCACTCTTTCTCCCCCTCCCCTTTCTCTCTCGCTCCTTCTCTTTCTCGCTCTTTCCCCTGTCTCTCCTCCCTCCATATCTATACTTCTCTCTTTCTCCTGCCCGCCTCCCCCTCTCTTTCTCTCTCTTCCTCTCCCTTTCCTCTCTCATCCTCCCCTGCCCTCTCTCTCTTTCTCTCTACCCGCCCTCTCCTTCTCTTCTTTTCTGTCTGTATTCCCTTTCTGCTCCATGTATGCTCTTTACTCTCTCTCTCTCTGTTGCTTCCCTTGCTCATCTTCGCCTCCTCTTTTCCTCCTATAGTCTTTCCCTCTTGCGAAATTCGAAAAGTTTGTTTGTTTGCCTAGCAGCACGCGCAAAAGAGGGCTGAAGGAAGTCGAAGTTATCGATTCTGCATATCTTTACATAATGCATTGGCTGTGACCAAGAACGAGAAGTCTGGCCCGTCAAAGTTACGCATGTGTGTGTGTGTATATATATATATATATATGTATATATATATATATATATATATATAATATATATATACACATATATATATATATAAACACACACACACACACACACACACATATATATATATTTATATATATGTGTGTGTGTGTGTGTGTGTGTGTGTGTGTGTGTGTGTGTGTGTGTGTGTGTGTGTGTGTGT
>NW_028234421.1:14467221-14469721 GCF_977035675.1 Penaeus japonicus | reverse complement strand
TGCAATTTAGGTGCACTACAGCAGTCTATTCTGGGTCTTACATTATTATTGATAATTAAAAGTTATTCACAATATCAGTGCCCTGTAACAAAATTATTATGCTTTCCTGACCATATAACAATTTATCCGAAACATCAAATATTGTACATGAAGGAGTCAGGAATTTGAATGAATGGTTGATCAATGATTGACTGTTTGTGAACTTTTATAAAAGGGGTTTGTATCCTCTTTTCTAGAAAGGCATTCAATACCCATTGGACACCCATAACAATTAATAACCGGGGTAATGTTCCAGTCAACTTTCATTTATTTCCAGCAGCCTTTATAGATAACAAAATGACTTGGAAACACCATGTGTCTGCAATACGAAACAAACTATCAAATATTTTTCTTTTCTATCATCCCTATTTATTAAATGGTATGAATATTTGGGCACACACGAACACACACACACTCAAACAAACAAACACTTACACACACAAAAAAAAAAACTCACACACACACACACACAAACACATACATACATACAAACAAACAAACACTTACAGACACACAGGCTACTAAACGAAAAGAGGAGGGCGCTGACCCAAGGGTGTGACTTTATGAAACACTTGCCTGCCAGCTGTTTCTCCGCCATACTTTCTCATTGTCTTACATTTTATTCCTTTCTTCTGCTGGGCTCTCTGTCTCTCTTCTTCTGCCCCCCCCCCCTCCCCTCTCTGTCTTTCTCAACCCCTCCCTCCCTCTCTCTCTATCTCTTACCCCTCTCCTCTCTTTTTATCGCTCCCTTTCTATCCTCTCTCTCTCTCTCTCTCTCTCTCTCTCTCTCTCTCTCTCTCTCTCTCTCTCTCTCTATCTATCTCTATCTCTATCTCTCTCTCTCTCTCTCTCTCTCTCTCTCTCTCTCTCTCTCTCTCTCTCTCTCTCTCTCTCTCTCTCTCTCTCTCTGTCTGTCTTCTTTCTCTCTCCCTCCCTCTCTCTCTCTCTCTCTCTCTCTCTCTCTCTCTCTCTCTCTCTCTCTCTCTCTCTCTCTCTCTCTCTCTCTCTCTCTCTATCTATCTATCTCTCTCCGCCAAGGAAGCTTACTTAGGGAAAGCGCTCCTTTTTATTGCACTTATATTGACTCCAGCGCTGCTTGTTGTGGCATTATTGTTTCCTGGAGTTTATTGCATTCCTCCGTTGCGTATTCCAATGTCGCGTCTTCTACTCTTATCTTGCAATGAGGAGTGCGTGCATTTCGTGTGTTGCATGGTAGCAGTTTAGAGAAAATTCTTGTACAAAGATATGGGTGGACTAATAAGTGGGGATGGGGAGATGATGATAATGGTAAGGATAATGATGATGATAATAATAAGAACAGCAATGGTAATAATAATCATAATGACAATAACTATGATAACGATAATAATGATGATAATGGTAGTTATCATACCGATGACGATGCTAATGATGATAATGGTAATGATGATAATCATTATGATAATTATGATAACAACGATAGTAATGCTGATAAAATAATAATAATAATGATAGTAATTAAAATATAAAAACAATGATGATAATAGTAATAGTGAACACAGGAAAATAATCATTTCAGTAGCAATTATAGTAGTAATAGGCATAATGATAATGATTATAAAAAAAGAAAAAAAAAAAAAAAAAAAAAAAAACACTGAATCTCATTACCATGTATATTGTCAGCTTATGATTTCATATCATACGTTTGGGTTGAAATTCGATCTGAGTCTTCTGATTTGTTTCGATATACGTATTTTTTTCAACTTCTTTACAAATCTAAGGAAATTGATGCCGAAATAAAATATCTTTTTATGAGATTGCCAAGCTATTAGAAACTTAGCTCATGTGTAAAGCTTAAATTTGATTCCCGAAAGCTGATTCATGCTAATAACATTTTTTAAAATGTTAATGAGGATAAAATTATACATGATAATGATGATAAAGATAATAACAATGATAATAATAATGATGATAATAATGATGATAATTAAGATGGTTAAAATGATGACAATAATTATGATAATAATGACAATAATTTTGATAATAATGACAATAATTTTGATAATAATGACAATAGTGGTAATGATAATGATAATACTGATAATATCAATAATAGATATGATAATAAGAATGATAATGAAACAATAACAAAGATAATGAAAGCATAACAGTAACAATGAGAGTAAAAATAATCATGATGATGACAATGATTAATAGCATTTATAAGTATGTATCAATTAACACACACACACACACCTACAAACACAGACACACACATACACCTACACACACACACACACACACACTAACACGTAAAATGTTATTCAAAATCATATGACTTTCTGATGATGTAATCCCCTTAGGTGACATCCATCTCCTTGTCCTTTTCATTTTACTTTTTTTCTGTCCCTTTAATTTTCATTATCATGAGCATATACATTTCTGTTTTTATTATTTTTTGATTGTTTGTGTCATTGTTGCT
>NW_028234421.1:14449721-14452221 GCF_977035675.1 Penaeus japonicus | reverse complement strand
GGTTGAACGCGTGTGATTTTTTAACGAGACAAATTACCGATAGAGAGGTAAGGAAACAGAGAGACCAAAGGTAAAACATAATATATAGCAATAAATAAATGCAAAAAAGTAAGAATGAAAGAAAATAATAAATAAAATAAATTATATTAAGAAAAAAAGTACATCCACAGAAAAGTGAAACACAAAACCACAACGTTTCGAGTCAGTCTACTCTCCCCATCAGAGAGAACAGCTGAAACAGGTACTTAGAACTGATGAATGATTTAGTCTGATTCGAGATAACATGTTTCCTTTTATCTAAGTGTTTGTATCTGTGTGCAAATAAAAAGATAACTACAAAAGCGTCTAATTCATTTCAGCGTTATCATTACAATGTTTCATTATTAATAAACCATATAAGTAAATATTTTGATAGATATTGAAATAAACCCTCTCCCCCTCAAAATCATTCCGTGTTGTGATCACGCGAAATGACAACCCAGGGTTAGTGTTACAGACTGAAGTCCACGTGACACTGAAGTCTGACGTGTGACACATATTGTCACTTTATGACCCCCCCCTCTCCCCCTACCCCGGAATGGAAGGCCGTGTGATCCGGGGGCTGAGTGCAAAGGCCTGTTCCCAGGATCTAGAGGTAACTAGCTGGCACTGTGCCACAGGGACTAAGGGATATAGAAGGGCCTTTGGAAGTTGCTCGATGGCATATTCTCGTCTAATAAGGGACCGAGTGGCACACACACACACACACACAAACACACACACTCTCTCACCCACACATACACACACACACACACACACACACACACACACACACACACACACACACACACACACACACAAAAAAAAACACACACACACAAACATAAACACTCAAACACAAACACACACACACACCACACAAATAAGAGTGTGTATTTATACTATGTTTGTGTGTGTGAGTGTATCTGTTGGGATGTTGTATCATGAAATGAGGTTTTCAGACTTGATTGCATCATGTCGAAACATCCACACTCGTACTTTCTCAAAAAGTTTAATGAAGAGACGTGGGCGTAGAACATTCGTCAGCCCGTGGATCATTTAGGCGAAGAATCTCGAAACTCCCGCCCATCACAGAACGGAGCTCGGTGACGTAGCTCGTCTATTAGGCAAAAGGAAGCAATTTGCACTAATGAGCGGACTTCTTTTCTCTGGCCTCCTTCCCGTTTTGATTTTTTCCTGTAATTGAACGAGTTACCAGCAATACGAATGTATGTATTGGTATAAATGTAATTTTACACTGGGTCTTATTTGAAAACTATCGAAATATTTTTGTTTACATCTAAATGAGATATGTAGTGATTATCATTTCAAAATGATTAAATTCACTATACAGATATCTTTTACACATCTAAGAATAAAGTAGATAGACCAGACGAAACGACCCCACCGAAATAGCCCCGCATTTGGGAAGATGCTTTTCTTAACGGGGTTGGTGAGACTCGCTCTTTCGTTATATCTGAGACATATTTGTTTATCTATTTATTTATTTATCTGCCTGTATTTATCTATTTATTTAGATATATACGTGTTATGTATATATATATATACACACATACATACAAACACACACACACACACACACACACACACACACACACACACACACACACACACACACACACACACACACACACACACACACACACACATATATATATATATATATATATATATATATATATATATATATATATATATATATATATATATATATATATATATATTTACATACATATACATATACATATACATATACATATACATATACGTAAATATATACATATACATATACATATACGTAAATATATACATGTACATAAATGTAGAAGTAAATAAACGTGTGTTTGTATATATACATATATCTATATACACTTACGTGTGTGTGTGTGTATGTGTGTGTGTGTGTGTGCATGTGTGGATGTACGTTCACATGTATGTATACGTACATCCCTTTAACATTTTCATATAATGATTATCATTATTCTAAAACTTTTAGACAACATTTTTTCTATTTCATATTTGCTGCCAACTTTTTCTCGAAAGAAAAGTCCGGACTGTTTTTGTCTCTCTTTCCAATACAACACGTCAGTCCGATCTGGTAAAGGCGGAAGCTCTCACAGTTTTTGTATTTGATTTTTGCTTAATGTTTTATCATTTTAAGAAAAGAAAAAGAAAAATGGGGACACTGGAGAGCAGCTTCAAAGATATCGTAATATGCAGTATTTCTTAAACGCGCAGGCAATGATGTACAGTATTTGGAAAATAGAGGAAGAAAGAAAGCGAAAGGGGAGGGAGTAGAGAAAGGGACAGAGACTAAAACATCAGAAAGGCAAACATACACATACACACACATAGCGAGAGAGAGAGAGAGAGAGAGAGAGAGAGAGAGAGAGAGAGAGAGAGAGAGAGAGAGAGAGAGAGAGAGAGAGAGAGAGAGAGAGAGAGAGAGAGAGATAGATAG
>NW_028234421.1:14412221-14419721 GCF_977035675.1 Penaeus japonicus | reverse complement strand
AGAGGTTGGAAATGAGGATATCCGCTAGAGAAGACGAAGGAGTGGAACAGTCATAACAACAGCAATGATTATAACAAAAGCAATAGCTTTAACAAAAATAACAGAAGCAACAACAAAAGCAACAGCTTTAAGAACAATAACTAAAACAACAGCCATTATAACAACAACAACCGAAGCGACAGGTTTAGCAGCAACAACCGCAAAAGCAACAAGAGCATCAACAACAAAAACAACTACAACAACAACCGAAGCGACAGGTTTAGCAGCAACAACCGCAAAAGCAACAAGAGCATCAACAACAAAAACAACTACAACAACAACAGCTATAACAGCAAAAGCAGCAACAACTGCTATTACAAAAGCAAAGTATAACAGCAACTACAGCAAAAACAACAAGCACACTAACAGCGAAACAAAAGCAACAGATATAAGATCAGCAATAACAAAATCAACAACAACAACAGCTATAACAACAACAACAACACAAACAAAAATAGCAAAAACAGTAGGAAAAAAATCAACAAGAGCAATTGCAAAAACAGTGATGCTAATGACAGTGATGAAGATATAACCAAGAAATTATCAACACATGACTACTAGAAAGAAGGAAGGGTACCTTGCAAGAGCCAGATTGCAAGATTGCAAGATTCAGAGCTGCAATTATGCGTAAGTCTCAGTCCCTCGGCGAGAAGTGTAAGCAGTTACTCTCTAACAAAATGAATTGATAATGACTTCATTTCCCATTGCTGACGTCTTAATGCTTTCTTGGAGGCAGGAAGATATACTGTGATTATTGTTGCTAATCTTGTTGGTGTGGATCTTATTGCTCTTGTTATCATGGCTTTGTTATTATCGTTATGATCATTGTGATCAATATTTGGTTATTATTATAATTATCATCGTTATTATTATTTTTGTCTTTGTTATCATAATTGTTTTGATTGTTTTCATTATCGTTGTTATTATGATTATTATCATTATGATTATGATTATTATCATTATGATTATGATTATTATCACCATTGTTATCATCATTATTATTATTATCATTATTTTTACTGACTGTCATTATCATCATTATTATCATTATATAATGATGATGATAATGATGACAGTAATAATGATGATAATAATAATGATAATGATAATGGTAATGATGATGATATTGATGATGATAATACTAACAATGATCGTGATACGATGGTGATACTACTACTATTAATAATATTGATCATGGTAATGTAAGTCGTAATAATAATATTATTGATAATAATACTCATACTGATAGTATTGATAATATTACTCATGATAGTATTGATAACCATGTTCATGGCAATTTAAGTATTGATAAGGATAATGCCAATGATAAAAACATTGATTATAATGATAATGATATTGACAATGCTAATAGTAATAATAGTGTTTTTAACAATTATAATGAAAACAATAATATTGATGATCATAATGATAATAATAATGGTAATGATAATGATGATAATAATGATGATGATAATTGTGATTATGCTAATAACATTGATAATAATAATGATGATAATGATTAAAATAATAATGATAACAATAGCAATGACAATGATAGTAATGGTAATAGTGAAAATAACAGCAAAGACAATTAATATGATAGTAATGATGATAAAAGTAAATATATTCATGATAATGAACAATTTGATGATATTGATAGTAATATGAAAAATAATGATAACAATAAAAGTAATAACAGTAATGATAAAGATGATAATAAAATCATAACGATGAGAGAGAGAGAGAGAGAGAGAGAGAGAGAGAGAGAGAGAGAGAGAGAGAGAGAGAGAGAGAGAGAGAGAGAGAGAGAGAGAGAGAGAGAGAGAGAGAGAGAGAGAGAGAGAGAGAGAGAGAGAGAGAGAGAGAGAGAGAGAGAGAGAGAGAGAGGAAGAGAGAGAGAAGAAGAAGAAGAAAAAAAAAAAAAAAAAGAGAAAAGGAAAGAGAGAGAGAAACAAATCTCTGGAAACCTGAAACATCTCTTTAATGTATTGAATCCTATTGATTGGAATGAGAATGAGTAATCTTACAAAGATTAGAAATGCCACATAAAATTCACAGTCGGTCACTATAGGTTTTATGTATGGAATTTCGTTTCGTTTATATTCCCCCTTCCTCCCTCCCTCCCTCCCTCCCTCCCTCCCCCTCTCTCTCTTCCTTCCTCCCTCTTCTCTCTCACTTCCCCGCTCTGTCACTCTCTCTCTCTCCCCCTTTCCCTCCCTCCCTCACACATCCTCGCATACATGTAAACATCTCATCCGAATATCATTTTCTCTCAGTTTCCCCTCCCCTTTTCCCTTTGTCATTTCCCCTTACCTCTGTCGACCTCCCCTCAGCTTCTCCCCTCGTCCCAGGGGCTCCCTCTTACACCTTGTTATGCTGCTGGGATGCTTTTAAAGTAATGAATGCCGTTACTACAGCCGATGCCATACATTACATACATTATATTTCTCATTTTTATCTATCTTTTGCGAGCTGGTATAGCCTGGTATGGAGGGATAGGGATGGAAAGGGAGAAGGGAGGAAAGGAAAATAAAAGGATTCGTTGTCTTTGCAGTACATTTAAATCCTCACACACACACACACATACACACACACACACACACAACAGACACACACACTCACACACACGCACACACAGTCTTCAATATTTTTCTTATCTTTGATATCATTATTCTTACCATCATTATCAATACCATTACCATTATTGTTATTATAATTATCTTTATTATTATTGCTTTTATTATTGCTGTTATTATTATATATCAGTTTTCATGATTGTTGTTATCATCATTATTTTCAGTATTATTGTTTCTATCATTATAAGCATCATTTATCATTAGCATTATTATTAGCATTATTATTAGTAGTAGTATCATTGATAATAGTATGTTTGCTATTATCATTATTATCAATTATCATTATCATTATTGATGTTATTGTTATTGTCATCATTACTATTACTATCATTATTGATGTTATTGTTATTATCATCTTTACTATTACTATCATTATCGTCATTATCATTATAGTTATTATTACTGTTATTATTATTATTATTATTATTATTATTATTATTATTGTTATTATTATTATTATTATTATTATTATTATTATTATTATTATTATTGTTATTATCATTATCATCATTATTATTATTATTATTATTATTATTACTATTACTTACATGGTTATCATAACATTTATTATCTTGATAGATAGATAGATAGATAAATAGATAGATAATAGAAAGATAGATAGATAGATAGATAGCTTGATAGATAGATAGATAGATAGAGAGATATATAGATAAATAGAGAGATAGATAGATAGATAGCTTGATAGATAGATAGATAGATAAATAGATAGATAATAGAAAGATAGATAGATAGATAGATAGCTTGATAGATAGATAGATAGATAGAGAGATATATAGATAAATAGACAGATATATAGATAGATAGATAGATAGATAGATAGATAGATAGATAGATAGATAGATAGATAGATAGATAGATAGATAGATAGATAGATAGATAGATAGATAGATAGATAGATAGATAGATAGATAGATAGATAGATAGATAGATAGATAGATAGATAGATAGATAGATAGATAGATAGATAGATAGATAGATAGATAGATAGATAGATAGATAGATAGATAGATAGATAGATAGATAGATAGATAGATAGATAGATAGATAGATAGATAGATAGATAGATAGATAGATAGATAGATAGATAGATAGATAGATAGATAGATAGATAGATAGATAGATAGATAGATAGATAGATAGATAGATAGATAGATAGATAGATAGATAGATAGATAGATAGATAGATAGATAGATAGATAGATAGATAGATAGATAGATAGATAGATAGATAGATAGATAGATAGATAGATAGATAGATAGATAGATAGATAGATAGATAGATAGATAGATAGATAGATAGATAGATAGATAGATAGATAGATAGATAGATAGATAGATAGATAGATAGATAGATAGATAGATAGATAGATAGATAGATAGATAGATAGATAGATAGATAGATAGATAGATAGATAGATAGATAGATAGATAGATAGATAGATAGATAGATAGATAGATAGATAGATAGATAGATAGATAGATAGATAGATAGATAGATAGATAGATAGATAGATAGATAGATAGATAGATAGATAGATAGATAGATAGATAGATAGATAGATAGATAGATAGATAGATAGATAGATAGATAGATAGATAGATAGATAGATAGATAGATAGATAGATAGATAGATAGATAGATAGATAGATAGATAGATAGATAGATAGATAGATAGATAGATAGATAGATAGATAGATAGATAGATAGATAGATAGATAGATAGATAGATAGATAGATAGATAGATAGATAGATAGATAGATAGATAGATAGATAGATAGATAGATAGATAGATAGATAGATAGATAGATAGATAGATAGATAGATAGATAGATAGATAGATAGATAGATAGATAGATAGATAGATAGATAGATAGATAGATAGATAGATAGATAGATAGATAGATAGATAGATAGATAGATAGATAGATAGATAGATAGATAGATAGATAGATAGATAGATAGATAGATAGATAGATAGATAGATAGATAGATAGATAGATAGATAGATAGATAGATAGATAGATAGATAGATAGATAGATAGATAGATAGATAGATAGATAGATAGATAGATAGATAGATAGATAGATAGATAGATAGATAGATAGATAGATAGATAGATAGATAGATAGATAGATAGATAGATAGATAGATAGATAGATAGATAGATAGATAGATAGATAGATAGATAGATAGATAGATAGATAGATAGATAGATAGATAGATAGATAGATAGATAGATAGATAGATAGATAGATAGATAGATAGATAGATAGATAGATAGATAGATAGATAGATAGATAGATAGATAGATAGATAGATAGATAGATAGATAGATAGATAGATAGATAGATAGATAGATAGATAGATAGATAGATAGATAGATAGATAGATAGATAGATAGATAGATAGATAGATAGATAGATAGATAGATAGATAGATAGATAGATAGATAGATAGATAGATAGATAGATAGATAGATAGATAGATAGATAGATAGATAGATAGATAGATAGATAGATAGATAGATAGATAGATAGATAGATAGATAGATAGATAGATAGATAGATAGATAGATAGATAGATAGATAGATAGATAGATAGATAGATAGATAGATAGATAGATAGATAGATAGATAGATAGATAGATAGATAGATAGATAGATAGATAGATAGATAGATAGATAGATAGATAGATAGATAGATAGATAGATAGATAGATAGATAGATAGATAGATAGATAGATAGATAGATAGATAGATAGATAGATAGATAGATAGATAGATAGATAGATAGATAGATAGATAGATAGATAGATAGATAGATAGATAGATAGATAGATAGATAGATAGATAGATAGATAGATAGATAGATAGATAGATAGATAGATAGATAGATAGATAGATAGATAGATAGATAGATAGATAGATAGATAGATAGATAGATAGATAGATAGATAGATAGATAGATAGATAGATAGATAGATAGATAGATAGATAGATAGATAGATAGATAGATAGATAGATAGATAGATAGATAGATAGATAGATAGATAGATAGATAGATAGATAGATAGATAGATAGATAGATAGATAGATAGATAGATAGATAGATAGATAGATAGATAGATAGATAGATAGATAGATAGATAGATAGATAGATAGATAGATAGATAGATAGATAGATAGATAGATAGATAGATAGATAGATAGATAGATAGATAGATAGATAGATAGATAGATAGATAGATAGATAGATAGATAGATAGATAGATAGATAGATAGATAGATAGATAGATAGATAGATAGATAGATAGATAGATAGATAGATAGATAGATAGATAGATAGATAGATAGATAGATAGATAGATAGATAGATAGATAGATAGATAGATAGATAGATAGATAGATAGATAGATAGATAGATAGATAGATAGATAGATAGATAGATAGATAGAGAGATAGATAGATAGATAGATAGATAGATAGATAGATAGATAGATAGATAGATAGATAGATAGATAGATAGATGGACAGATTGATAGATAGATAGATAGATAGACAGAAAGACAGATAGATAGATAGATAGATAGACAGAAAGACAGATAGATAGATAGATAGATAGATATATAGATAGACAGAAAGACAGACAGATAGATAGATAGATAGATAGATAGATAGACAGAAAGACAGATAGAAAGAAAATGAAAGAGAGAGACAGAAAGCTAGAGAAAGAAAAAAAGATAAATAGATAGATAGATAGAGAGAGAGAGTGAGGAAATCCAGGTTAAGGGAGAGAGGGGAAGGAAAGGTGGGGGGTTAAGGAAAGGGTAAGAAATATTGGATATCTGCAAAGGCGTAATGAGATGCATCATTTTATCATCAATATATGCTAAATAATCCAGAGGTTCCTCATGCTCTCTCAAACGTAGAAAAGAAAAGAAAACATAGCCTTTTCTTTTTTTTGCAAATATCAAATATATATATTTTTTGTCGTTATATATCATAAAATCTTCTGAGAAATGTGTTAAAGAGAGAGAGAGAGAGAGAGAGAGAGAGAGAGAGAGAGAGAGAGAGAGAGAGAGAGAGAGAGAGAGAGAGAGAGAGAGAGAGAGAGAGAGAGAGAGAGAAAGAGGGAGAGGAGGAGAGAGAGAGAGAGAGAGAAGAGAGAGAGAGAGAGAGAGAGAGAGAGAGAGAGAGAGAGAGAGAGAGAGAGAGACAGAGACAGAGAGAGAGAGAGAGAGAGAGAGAGAGAGTTAGAGAGGGAGAAGTTGGTTAGAGAGAAAGAGAAAGATAGATAGAGATAGATAGAGAGAGAGTGAGAGTGAAAAAGAGGGCTCTAAGCCATCATTCGCACTTTAGCTTTGGATATTCGAAAAGTTCCCGAGTTATATCCAAAATCCATAATTCGTAGGTTAAAAAAAGTTTTCCAATTTCCCGGTGTTCATGGTTAAAAGATTGCGCAAGCCAATTTTCTTTTCAGTGATCAGCGTGGAATCTGGTTTCTTTTCATACTGACGAAAAATCAGTCAAATGTTTGGATAATTATTTCTTCCTTCATGGTTTGTGATATTTTTTTCTCTATCTACTTCTTGGTATTTGGATGTAGATTATATGTAAATGTCCTGTCAGCTTTGGTAGAAATTGTTAGATGATTTGACTTTGATAATTAAGTTAGAATGATACCAATAGGGGGAGACGGAAAGAAAGACAGAAAATAGGAAACAAAGAGATGAAATAGAGAATCCGGAAATTAGATATTGTTTTTTTTTAATTCTAATTTTGGGAGGAAAGAAAAATATATA
>NW_028234421.1:14394721-14402221 GCF_977035675.1 Penaeus japonicus | reverse complement strand
CTCCTTCTGTCTCTCGAATGCCTCTTAGGAAGGGGAGGACAATCTCCAAGACCCGTTGATTTGCCTCGGGGAGATAAGGAGGACGAGGCAAGAGATGCATCAGTCTTCCGGCCGTCGGCTGCCTCGCTCATCATCCCTGCGTCTCGTGTTTCTTGACATGACGGGGGTTGGGGGGTGGCTTTCTTTAAGGAGGAGGGGGAGGAGGAGGGGGAGGAGGAGGGGGAAGAGGAGGAAGAAGAGGAAGGAGGAAGAATATAATAATGATAAGAAGAATAATAAGAAGAAGGAAAAATGGGGATTAAGGAGGAAGAGAAGGCGGGGATGGAGAGGAGGAGACGGAAGAGGAAAAGCAGGAGGAGGAAGAGGAGGAGGAGGAGGAGGAAGAGGAGGAGGAGGAGGAGGAGGAGGAGTAGGAGGAGGGGGGTAAGGATGTATACAAAACAACGAAGGGAAAAACAGGAAAACACACGAATAAGCTGAAGGCCTTTTTCCTACATTGCTTTTATATTGCCCTGAACAAGCAATAAAGAGAAAAGGCTTTCGATATATTTGTAATTTTTTTTCTCTCCATTCATTTGTGTAGAGTGCGTTCATGAATGAGTTAGAGGAGACAGAGGAGGAGGAGGAGGAGGAGAAGGAGTAAGAGGAGGAGGAGGAGAGTAGGAGAGGAGAAGGAGGAGGAGGAGGAGGAGAAGGAGTAGAAGGCGGAGGAGCAGGAGGAGAGTAGGAGAGGAGAAGGAGAAGGAGGAGGAGGAGGAGGAGGAGGAGTAAGGAGATAAAGGATGAGGATGAGGATGAGGGAGAATATGAGGAGGAGGAGGAGGAGAAGGAGAAGGAGGAGGAGGAGGAGGGGAGGAGAAGGAGGAGGAGGAGGAAAAGGAGGAGGAGGAAAAGGAAAAGGAGGAACTGAAGGTGGAGGATGGAGGGCGAATAAGGAGGGGATTATAGTCGAGGAGGAGGATAGGGAGAAAACGGAAGAGGAGTAAGGAGAGTCGCGAATGATAATGGGGAAGAAACGAAAAGAAAGTGAAGAGGGAGAAAATACGAGAGAAAGTTCAAAAGAAAATACGAGAGAAAGTGAAAAAGGAGAAAATACGAGAGAAAGTTCAAAAGAAAATACAAGAGAAAGTTCAAAAGAAAATACGAGAGAAAGTGAAGAAGGAGAAAATACGAGAGAAAGTTCAAAAGAAAATACGAGAGAAAGTGAAAAAGGAGAAAATACGAGAGAAAGTTCAAAAGAAAATACAAGAGAAAGTTCAAAAGAAAATACGAGAGAAAGTGAAGAAGGAGAAAATACGAGAGAAAGTTCAAAAGAAAATACGAGAGAAAGTGAAGAAGGAGAAAATACGAGAGAAAGTTCAAAAGAAATCGTCATAAAAATAAAGGTGATAACTATAATAGTAATCATAATGCTGAAAATAATCATCGAGGTAATAATGATGGTGGTAACAATGTTTAAAACAACAACAACAAAACACCTGTTTACGACCACATATAAAAGTTGATTTGTCCCAGAGTGTGTTTTCCATCCCTCGTTTGCTGCTTCCACTTCATTCATTTATTTACTCCTCTTGTATTTATTTATTTTGGGCTTTCTTCTTGTTTTCTCTGTTCTTTTGTTTTTAGTTCCGAAGCACACCTTAAGCTGCACTTTCCCTCAGACAACAAGGACCAGCTCTCGCCTTGGGAATGCTGTTGTGCAAATATAACCCAGTCCACACCCAAAAAAAAAGAAAAAAGAAAAAAAAGAAAGTAAAAAAAAAAAAAAAAAAAAAAAGGCCATCAAAATGCACTCAGCATTGCAAATTCGCTTACCATGAAAAGCGGAGCGGAAGGGGGGTGGGGGGTGGGGGCTGGGGGCTGGAATGTGTGTGATGGAGGGGGGGAGGGGAGGGGGGGATGGCTTCATCTTTCCCTGAAGATTGCAATGATCGTTCGCGTCATGCAATTTGAGCGGCTTGATGAGAGGGAAGATCATACTGTGCAACATGATGATGCAGCGACGCGACGCAATTTTCTTGTTTTTTCTGTGCTTTTCTCTGCTACTTTTGTTTGCTAATTCGTCTCACACACACAGTCTCAATCTCTCTCTCTCTCCTATCTGTCTTATCTTCGTTATTCTCTAGTCTGCTTGTCTTTCTTATTCTTTCTCGATTTTTCGCTATCTACACTTCCTTTCCCCCTGCCTCATTCTCTCTGTCTCTCTCTCTCTCTTTCTCTCTTTCTTTCTTTCTCTCATTCTTTTTCCTTCTCTCTCTCTCTCTCTCTCTCTCTCTCTCTCTCTCTCTCTCTCTCTCTCTAACTCTCTCCCTCCCTCTCACTCTTCGCTCCCTCTCTACTCCCCATCTCTCTCTCTCGTCTATCTTCCTCCTTCTCCCCTACACCACACCCCCCCAACCCCCCTCTCCCTGGCCATAAAAGGAGCAAAGGAACCAAATGAAAATAAAAGGAAGAACGAGGAGGAATTCGTAGCGCCACAGAGGTCATTGAGGGTCGTGCAAGCCTGGACACAGCTCCCTGGACTGTGTGAAAACAAATAAAACGTGTACCTGTTTTTCCCTCTGGTGTGTTTGCTTGCTATTTTTTTTCTTCCTTTCTTGCTTGCTTGCTTCCTCTCTTCATAATCTTGTCGGAAAAGGGTATTCGCGTTTGAACGAGTAAGTAAGGTAGGAAGGACGAGCAGGAAAATTCTTCAGACTAATGTTGTATTATATTAAAATGGTAGCATGTTCATGTATATACACTTTGTATCAACATGATTTCTGTTCTTTTGAAGAATTTAATTGAATGGCTTGTTTTTATCTGCCTTAGTGTTTATAAAGAAAGGTATGTGTGCGTGAACACGCACAGGGTAGACAAATATATAACAGAGTGAATAGATAAATAAATAAATATGTAAGTAAATAAGTAAATAAATGAATAGATATATGTGATATATATATATATATATATATATATATATATATTTATATATATATATATATATATACATACACACACACACACACACACACACACACACACACACACACACACACATACACAGATATATATATATATATATATATATATATATATATATTATATATATATATATATATATATATATATATATATACATATATATTAGTGCTTTAGTGACCCTTCCAACTCTTTCGATTTTGTACTTAAACTTTCCTTCCGCGTCCGCCTTTCCGTGCTTTTTTTTTCTTTTCAAAATTTCCAACATTTTAGTTCTTCATCGCCGCCTCTTCCTCAACATTCTTCTTTGGTCGCGTCTTTCAACAGGTCTTCGCGTCTCAGCATATGTCCGGCTCGATTGCTTTGGCTCTTTTCGGTTGTCTGAGTCAGCTGGCGTTCCTCTCCAGCTCTTCTTGGCACCTCTCCCCTGCTGGCCTTTTCTCGCCAACTGATTTTCGACTTTCGTTTCCCACAAAATATTTTGAAGAGAGAGATCTAGAAATGCAGAAAGAGAAATAGATAGATAGATAGAAATAGATAGATAGATAGATAGATAGAGAGAGAGTGAGAGAGAAAGAGAGAAGAGATGGAGATAGATAGATAGATAGATAGAGAGAGAGAGAGAGAGAGAGAGTGAGAGAGAGAGAAAGAGAGAGAGAGAGAGCACTTTAGAAGTATTTCTTCATATAAAATAAAACAAAAAACAACAACAGTATCATGAGATCAATCAATCAAAATACCGTTGACGTTGGCTATCAGTCAACCAACCACTCTTATCTTGAGCCTTATATATCAGATCCACTGATGTAATTAGACCTTTATTGTCTTCCAGAATGCTTTCTAAATACTTCCTTCTTTGTCATCCTCTGGCTCTTCGTCTCTCTATCTTCCGTGTTAGGCTTTGATGTTTATTTGTTTCCTTCCGTATTGCATAACATAGAAAACTAGAAGGCTGCTTGGTTTGAGTGTCCGCCAGCAGCTTCCTCTTTGTCTCTACACGTCGGAGAACAAACACCTTCATTTCGCGTCCTCGCTGTACAAGGTATTCTAAACATCTTACGAAGGAACCACATTTCTATTGCCTCAATCCTCTTCGTTCTAGAAATTACGTTTGCCGAAATGAAAAACAGGGAGAGAGCAGAAAAGAATGATACTTTATCTAGAACAAGTAATAACCTTCCTCCCATTTCTTCTGCCTCTCCCTCCCTCCAGTTTATGCTAAATAGCCGCAGGGTCAAAACAAATGAGGGTCAATTTGAATAATTTCAATGAACAACATCATTGCCAGAAATGGGGCTTCCCGGGTCACCGCAGACAAACAAAGGTTTTGTAAATTGATTTCTGTTAACAATTTGACCGTTAAGGCTTGGCGGAGGGGGGGGAGGGGGCAGAGGTAAGGAGGAGGGGGAGGGGGAGCAAGTAGATTGGGGCTAGAGAGTAGTGAACGAGAGATAGAAAGATAAAGGGAAAAAAAAGAAAAGAAGGTGGTACGAAGGTAGAGTATGGAATATAGGCAAGAAGAAATCAAAAAGAAATAGGAGGAGGAAAAAGGGAAATAATGACAAAAAAATGACAAAAAAGAAAGAAAAGAATGATACGAAGAAGAAGAAAAGGCAAGTGAAGAAAGAATGTACTATGAACCGAGATTAGAATATCAATAAGAGGAAAAGCAGATGAGGGAGGAAAATATAAGTGTTTATTACAGTAGACATAAAGAAAAAGGTAAAACAAACATATGTAAGAGGAGAAACATAAAAAAAAAAAAAACTAAAGAAGAATAAGGAGATAAAGGAAAAAAATAATATGAAAAGATGAAAAAGAAGAAAAAGAAAAGGGAAAGAAAATGAAAAAAAAAAAATACGAACAGAAAAAAAGAAGAAAAAAAAACAAAACAAAACAAAAACGGTAATAACATAAAAGAAAAAGCAATTAAACAAACTACAGAATATAAAAGAAACCAAAGCGAAAGACACAAAATTGAAAGCCCTGTTTGCCTGAATGGGAAAAGTTCTCTTGTTTACCATGTTATACGAGTCTAATTCCAAATTTAATTTTACGACGTTCAGGCCATTTACTTATCCGATTCATTGGAAGGAGATTACGGAATCGGAAAATTAAATGACATTACGGGTGGAAGGAATCTTGTGTCTTGTTATCTTTTTTTTTGGGGGGGAGGGGGAAATGTGTCATATGGTATTACTGGTAATTTTGTTTATTATCATCATTTTTATTATTATCATTATTGTTATCTTTACTGTTATTTTCGTTATTATTACCATTATCTTTATCCAGTTCTGTCTATCTATCTGTTTAAGCAGATATACACGCACATGCATACAAAGACACACACACACATACACAAACACACACACACACACAAACAGAAACACACACAAACAGAAACACACACAAACAGAAACACACACAAACACAAACACACACACACACACACACACAAACACACACACACAAACACACACACACAAACACAAACACACACACACACGCACACAAACACACACACATACACACACACTAATTCTACAACCTGCATTGCCCCTGACTACCATATGTCATCGCCTGTTGCATTCATCCCGGTGATCGCTCTCGGCCAAACAGACAGTTGCAACATAAGCACGTGACCATCACGCGTAACAGTACTAGTAAACATTAGAGCGGCGTAATTATCCTTCCATATGGTAATGAATGAGCTTGTTAATACCAAGACTAGTGTGACGTGACCTAAGCCTTTAAATATGAAACTGGAAAATGATGTATGGAAATGTTGAGTAATGCAATGAGTGACTTATAAACAAGCATTGATGTTATGATTTGGCATCAGAGTTTCCTAAAATATTATTAGCTATAAAGCAACAGTTCCGTATCGGTAAATTTTTCATTATGAAATTTGATTTCAGCTTTCATTAATTTATTAAAGTTTTGTAGTATGTCAAATCATGGAGATTAAAACATCCTTATTGTACCTTCTCTTGTAATTAACCTCCCTTTCGCTCTGGAAATGGCTTTCCGCTTTCTTTGATTAATATCCTGAATTTTGGTATGGCCTTACCATGGCTCTTTGAATGACGGAAAAGGAGGCTAATGAATAAATCTACTAGAAAATGATTTTCATTATTATCATTATTATTATTATTATTATTATTATTATTATTATTATTATTATTATATGTAAATATATATATATATATATATATATATATATATATATATATATATATATATATATATATATATATATGTGTGTGTGTGTGTGTATGTGTGTGTGTGTGTGTGTGTTAGTGTGTGTGTGTGTGTGTGTATGAAACACCTACATCATTTTGGGATATCAGTTAAAGGAGATATTACTAAACCTTTCTACGCTGACCTTGCCATTACTATTCCCATGATTAACATAGGACTTTTTTGTCTATCTATCAATCCGGAAAATCAAAGCAGATACTTTTTCAAATTCGTGAAGTACATATATAAAATGGCACTACGTATAGTAGGTATGTAATACGGTATAGTACGTGTAAAAAGTATGAATAGTATATGTTACATCAATTTTATTCCCTTTGTACCAACATCGGTTCTCATTCCTCATTTCAAATACAACATCCTCATACTTTTACGCGTGTACTCTAAATGAGAAAGGTAATATTCCGCTGCTGTTGCTGTTGGAAATTGCAACCAGCACTCTTTTTGCAACTAAACATGATCCATCTGGTGCCCTTTCCAACCTAGTTCTTCTGACACCCATGTAGTGTAGGCCATTTGTCTACCCATTATGGCCGGCATATCACAGCGTCCGCACAGAGCAGGGAGGGGAAACTTTTAGGGACAGGCTATCATGCCGGACACGACAGGGATTTCTGTTGGATACGGTTTGTGGAGGCTAATGATCGTCATATCATAAATATGGCTTAGATATGTTAGACCCTACTGAACTATTTATGGAAAAAAAAAGATATGGTCTCAACTTTTAATTTATCAGTTTGTTATTAATGAAATGTTTCACAGAATTTGTATTATTCTTTATCAAGATGATACTGTTAGGTATACAACTACATAATTCCCATGGTAAATAATATATATTTTTTCCAACGCATAAACTTTCAAATAATCTAACCGCGTGTTTCAAACAACGTCAATTGTAACAGGGAACGTTAATTTGTCTGCTCATGGTTCAAGCTCGATTTCGTGGAATTGACGTTTATGAGTCTGCCAAAGGCGACAGATCACGCTATACATATTACGACTATGCTGCAGTTTACAAATAAGAAAATAAATAGTGACTAACATTAGATCAAAGTAATACTACCCCTGAGTATGAGCATATTTCGAGTGTTAATCAATGAAATATCTTAGTTGGCGATCAGTTATGTTTGTTGAGATCATTTGGGTTGAGCTCATTTTGATGAGCTGTCTTGGCGAAAGAAAGAAAAAGACCTCGTAAGACTTCAGAGTCAGAAGAAAGGTACTTCAGTGTGTTAGAGCTAACCGTAGCTAATGAAGTGAGTTACAGCTTATTCTGATAAA
>NW_028234421.1:14359721-14362221 GCF_977035675.1 Penaeus japonicus | reverse complement strand
TTTTCTCCTCCCTCTCCCCTTCCTCCTTTGCTCCTCTCTCTCCTTCTGCTAATCGTGTCGTTTGACTTGCGACGCTCCTACGTTGTGACAATTCTTCCAGAAGACCTCGTTTCGGCTGCCGTGTTTCTGGCGCACAGAGAGAGGACAGGGCGGCGGCGTGGAGGTGGCAGGTTACAAGAGATCATGCAAAAGATCTTGCGCGTGTGTTTGCATTGAGATGATCAGACTTGTAAGATGGAGTGTATTCCTATGGTAATTTTGAAGGACTAATTTACTGAAAAATATAATGATGTACAAGAAGAAGAAGAAAAAGAAGAAGAAGACAGAGAGAGACAGAGAGAGAGAGAGAGAAAGAGAGAGAGAGAGAGAGAGAGAGAGAGAGAGAGAGAGAGAGAGAGAGAGAGAGAGAGAGAGAGAGAGAGAGAGAGAGAGAGAGAGAGAGAGAGGGAGAGAGAAGAGAGAGAGAGAGAGAGAGAGAGAGAGAGAGAGAGAGGAGAGAGAGAGAGAGAGAGAGAGAGGAGAGGAGAGGAGAGAGAGAGAGAAGAGAGAGAGAGAGAGAGAGAGAGAGAGAGAGAGAGAGAGGGAGAGAGAGAGAGAGAGAGAGAGAGAGAGAGAGAGAGAGAGAGAGAGAGAGAGAGAGAGAGAGAAAGAAAGAAAGAAAGGGACAGCTAAAACAGAAATCAAAACAACAAATGAATAACCACAGACTACGCTAGCAACACAGACAACACACTATCAACATTAAACACCGAAGGAGCGGAGCAATACACTAGAGAGTTTACAAAGTAAATCTCAATCTATGACGTCACACAGCTGACCCTAAATCAATCGCCTGGAGATTGTGAGATCTATACGATATCTCTGCTGAGGGAATTGATTGCAATCATGAGCTTAAGATGATAAGAGATTAAAGAAAATAAGCAAACGAAAGAATAAGAATAAGAAGTAGAGGAGGAGGAGAAGGAGGAAGAGAAGGATTGGGATTAGGAGGACTAAGAGGAAAAGAATGAAAGAGAAGAATCAAATAAGAACTAAATAATAAGTTGTGATAAAGGAAAATGATAATTCAGGAGGAGGAGGATAATGGTAATAGTTATAATGATAATAATAATAGTAATGATAATCATGATTATAATGATGATGATAATATCACTGATAATGATGAGAAGGATTAGAGTGATATCAATAATGACAATGATCATGATGATAATAATGATACTGACAATGATGATGATAATGATACAGATAATGATGATTACAATAATGTCAATCGTAATAATGATGATGATAATGAAAATGTTGATCAGGTGGCAGGATGTTGATGACGTTGATGATGATAATGCAAATGTAAATGGATTGTAGATTTTCTTTTTTTCAATAAATTTAATTACTTTAAGTGTGATATATCTGAAAACGTACTTAGAAAAAGTGGTAAATCATTACAAGATAAGTAACATATAGATTTTAATTCATTAAACTAAAAAAGTGTTTTCAGTCGTTCAGTATTGATTTTATTAGTACTTGAACGTACCAAAATATTGTCATCTCTTATATATCAGAAAACCTGTAGCGATATAGTCAAAGGCACTTCAGGGATATCGACATCTGGCGATATTGACACTAGCCATCGAAATGTTATCGAAGATTGTCAAATATTTCACTTATGTATTTCCCAATGCCTGAGATTACCAGGACCCTCTGAGCGTTGCTGGGGAAAGCGGAATCGTAAATTGCTGGGAATGCTGAGTGTTGTTCTTCTTGATCATGTGCAGCGCTGAGCGAGTCTGGTGCACTAGGAGAGTCTGTGTATGTATATATGAGCGCGGTTGGTTTGGGTTTGTTGTAAAGGGTATTTACTGCAATTCACAGTATATACGGAAGTTGCTGGTATCTTTAATGACGGAGGAATGTCAGTTCTTTATATTAATTTTCTTTTTGTTTACAAAAACACACGCACACACACGCACACACAACACACACACATAAATATGCTGTACCTGTGAGTGTGTTTAGTGACAAATGCATAGATATGAAGGATGCATTTGTAGAATCGATATAGTAAATATCTGGCATAATTATGTATTCACGCTTCAATTTCAGCGCTGGAAGTTCTGATAAAAAGTGTGACATAAAGGCGCTCCTCCCGAACACACGTGGCCAACTCTTAAGGCAAGCGAGTGTCGTGAACTGCATGACATTCAGGGCCATTATCACGTTGCGAGGCGCGTGGGAGGGATGTATCGGTTGCCAATATCAGCCAAAGTAGGCAGTTACATGTGTATGGCGGCCAAGTTGGAGATTTAAGAGGCAGGGACGAGAAAGAGGGAGAGGAAGAGGGAGGGGGGGAGAGTGGGAGGTAGAGAAAGAGGGAGGGAGGGAGAGTGGGAGGAGGAGAAAGAGGGAGGGAGGAGAGGAGGGGAGAAGGAAAAGGAGGGAAGAAGGAAGAGAGAGAGTGAGGGAGGAGGAGAAATTGGGAGGGTGAAAGGGGGAAGGAGAATGA
>NW_028234421.1:14282221-14287221 GCF_977035675.1 Penaeus japonicus | reverse complement strand
ATTCTTATCCTTATCATTATCGTAATTGTTATCACCATTATCCTCTCATCATTTTTCATTGTTATTGTTGTTATTATTAACACCAGCGATACAATTATCATAATTACTATCATTATCACCATTACTATCCTTATCTTCTATATCATTATCATTATTATAATTTCCTTTCTTGTTTGTCATCGTGATTATTATTTATATTTTTTGATATTATCGTTATTACTATCATTATCATTTTACTATAAACATTATCCTTATTATCCTAATCATCACTTTAGTGATATCTATCATTAATATGAGAACCAATTTTAGTATTATCATAATTTTTGTCATTGCCGTTTAAATCGTCATCATCATTATCGTTATCATTATCATTATCATTACTCTTATTATTTCCAATACTACTATTATTATTACAATAAATATGATGATGATGACAATAATAATAATAATGATAATAATTATAATAATGATTACAATAATGATAATTATTATGATAATAATAATAATAACAATGATTATTAAGATAATAATAATAGTAATAATATTGATAATAAAATGGAAGATAATAATAACAAAGATAATGATTAAACTAATATTAATGATAATAATACTAATGGCTATGATAGTGATGATGATAATATTGATAACAACAGTATTAGTGATAATGAATATGATAATAATGATAAAAATAATATATGTTATAATCATAATACTAGTAATAACAAGAACAATAATAAAGATAACAATAATAATAATGATTAGGATGATAATAGTGAAAATGATACAACTATCAATTTTGGATAACAGATTTTGGATCTTAAGGAGCCTTCCAGTGGGTGGCCTTATCTCCGTAGGTCATGTGAGGTCATACGATGCAATCAAGGGTCGAACTCATCATCGTCAGTGCAGAGAAACGCTACCAACATCTTGCATGAGTTTCGATATTTTTTCCATTTGTTGCATTTGGCATGTGTGCAATAGGTTACTGTGTGTTGCAAGGTTAGGTTTTCGAATAAATGGTTATATTGAAACTGACTTGAAAGATCGTCCATTTTATTTCATTGACAATTGATTCAATGAATTGATATCGTGTGCTTTTTTTTCCTCTTTGTTGCGGAATGCTAATTAGTTCATTTCCATTTTGATAGGCTATAACCTACGTTCATTTTTTTATGGGAAAATTGCATATAAGCAAAGACAGTCATTAATATTGCAAGGTATTTTGTAGCTTAGCATATTTCCGTCCTTGATCTTTCTAAAGAAAGATATGCGTTAATTTGGATAATGATAGTAATAATGATGATAATGATAATAGTAAAGAAATAATACTAATAATAATAATAATAATACCAATAAGGATAGTAATAATATCAACAAAAATAATGAAACTAATAAGGATAATAACAATAACAATAATAAGAATGATAATGATAATACTGATATTAATGATAATAATAATGATATTAATGATAATGATAATAATGATAATAGTGATAAAGATTATTGTAATAATGATAAGAATAACAATTATAATAATGATAATGATGATGATGTTTTTTTAAAAATAATAATAAAAAATACAATAAAAAATAATGATAATATAAAAGATGATAATGATAATGATGATAGTAATAGTAATGTTATTTATGTTGATAATATTAATAATGAGAATACTAGTAATAATTATAATGATAATGATAATAAGGATTATGATAATAATCATAATGAGGATGATAATAAATGGTAATGATATAATACAAATGGTAATGATAATGATGGTAGTAATAATGATATAATAATTTTGATATTGATAAAATAAAAATAATATTGATGAAGACAACGATAACAATAATGATATTTACAAAAAATAACAAATCAATTACAAAAACAATGTTGGTAATAAGAATGATGATTACCTGGATGTGTAAAGGAGAAAGATTGTATGTAAATATAGATACAAACTGACCTATAAATAGAAAGAGACAGATAGACAGAAAGGTAAAAGTATAAATTCAGAGAGAAGGCTAACGAAACACAAGAATATATATCATGTCAACACCCTTCAGTGTAGTAATATTTCTTACTATGTGATATTTTTTCATACATTTCCCTGCCCTTCTCCCCTTATCCTCTTTCCCTCATCAGCGTTATGGCAACATGCCCTTTAAAGACTTCTTATGGGACTAGTCTTTGTGCCTTCCTCAGCGGGATGGTGACGTGATCGGCTAACGCATACATTCGTTGTATATAGAACGAACCTTTGGGATTTTCCCTTTCCGAAAGCCACTGTACATCGCTGCGCCACCAGTTCGTTTTCCAACCTAAAGGATATCTGCTGCTTGATATCATTCTATACGAGGACTTGTTTGTGTGTTTGTATAGCAGCATAGTTCTGTTTGTTAGTGTGGGTCTGCTAAATTCTCTCGCGGGAGTGCATATATGAGTACGGACCCGCACACGTTCAGTATGCATTCTGGCATGCACATGTGCACATTTTGAATATATGGGTGCGTTTGCGGATAAAACTTTATTATGTTCAGCTACAAACACAATCATAGGACGTTCTCTCTGACAATAGATAATAAAATCACTGATTCATTTTCCCCCAGAATTGATAAAGTAAAAAAATCTGTAATTTGATTCTTTCCAAATCTCGTTATGGCACATATCGAGTCCTTTATTAAGTTCATGTAAGCGGCTTAACGTCTCAGTGTTGCCAGTCTCTCCATAACAGATGGCAGCGCATCCAACCTTGTTGCAGCAAGTTAGAATTTTCAGCTGGCAACACCGTGAACGACCCTATATGATGACAGTTTTATCGTATTTATTTTTGTAATGGTCGAGATTCTCCTCATCATTCCCAGCTTTCATTCGAACAATGATTAATCAGTTTTTCTATCATATCATATTCGAGATTAGATAATATACTCTTTTGATATAAGAGTTTATATTGGGTTTCTCATCACCAACGTTCAATCACAGCCTCACGACCTCACATAACATATCTCATGGTCATCCTCTCAGATATACCTCCGACACCGCCCCCTTCCTGCCCCTCCCCCTCACTCCCATCCCATCCATTCCTTCGGACTCATTAAACTTCCCCTATTAATCACCCCACACTTTCCTGCCTCACCCTTACCCTCACACTCACCCCTCACGCAATCCCCTTGGAAGCCGTCTTTTTCCCCTCGCGCGAAACCTTATCCTCGCCTATCACTCGGGCCTCCCCCTCTGACGTCACGAACCAACCACTGCTCTGTCCCGTCCACGAGGGGAAAAATGTACATCGTTGTACATTGGAAATTAACGGCAACTGTAGTGCGGCGTTTCCTGAAAATAAGGACGCTTTTCTCGCGCGCTCCATTTTGTAAACGATGGTAGGCTGAAATAACTTTTTGTTTTTTTGTTTAAATATTTGGATGAAAGAATGTGTGTAATGTGTATGTGTGTGTGTGTGTGTTTGTGTCTGAGTGACAGAGATAGAGAGAGGGAGGAAAAGAGAGAGAGAGAGAGAGAGAGAGAGAGAGAGAGAGAGAGAGAGAGAGAGAGAGAGAGAGAGAGAGAGAGAGAGAGAGAGAGAGAGAGAGAGAGAGAGAAAGAGAGAGAGAGATGTTATCAAGCCCGTAGCCAGACTTTTGAAACAGGGATATTTTCTATGCAATATATGGCCTCCACTGCAACTAGAGAGTTGAAGGCTCAATGTTTGCTATAGGGACTGTAAGTCAATTTCAATTTAAAGATGTAGTAATCTTGATTTTGCTGACTAGTTAAACTCTTATTTATCTGATCTTTGACTTATACACTGAAGTAGATATGATGATTTTTTTAAAGAAAAACAAAAATGAGTATATCATACATGCCTTTGACAATTTTCTAACTAGTTATTTAAGCTTATAAGACCATGTTATATTGTATGTCTGTCACAGCGAAGGAACTGCAGTCGGTCGTCACTCATGCTTGCACGGATGATTGTGTTGATTCTTCTCATGCTGACTAAGCTTTCGCGTTGATATAATGGCACATGCAGAATACGGATCCTTCTTCGTACTGTCTTCGAAATCGCGGTGATAATGGATGATAAAACATGCCGACAGGAATCCAAATATACATCTAACTTGCTCTACCTAAAACAACAGAAAATTCATACAATGGTCGCCATCACTCCTGCCCAGCCCCTCTCACCGCTACTCTACCCTCCTATCCTATTTTCTCTTTCTTTCCATTATCCCATGCCCTCCCTCCCCATTAGGTGCAGGACCCTTTGCCCCGGATACCCATTACATCCCTCTTTCACCTCGTGAATTATCCTGACTTTATAGCTCGGTTCCAGGATCTAATATTTGCTCTTATTGGCTGGCTTGTCTTTGTCCACGGTGTGTCATTGTCGCGCGCAAATACATCACAGCTCGCCCTCCACTTTGTATATGACGTCAGAGAGTATAATTTTGGAATGTTCAGTCTACGTTGACGCCATCTATATCGCTGTCTCTCCCGTGGTTTATGTCAACTCGATCCAACGCGAAAATGTACAGGGGCAATTTTTTTGCGAAGTGAATTAACACTGATTTTTAAACATTTTTCGGTGTGTTTGTTTAAATTACCTATCGGGTTCTCATCCCCTCTGGCCTGGCTAATAGTTATGGGTGTGACAGTCTGAAGAATTGGCGCATATTTTACCACTAATGTATTTAGACGGATTTCCTGAATAATTAATTCACGGTAGCTCTAGGAGAGAGGAAACTATTACTAGTGATTAGGAATCACATATATGAATTAATTCCTGGTAATAGTTCTAGCAGCAATATTCATGGTAATAGGAGTGTTGAGAATATTACTACAATTACTACAATAGTTAATACTATTAATACTTATTTTAATAAAGTGCATGATATGGATAACAACAGACATGATAGGGATGGCAATGTAATGATTTGAGCAATAATTATGATAATATCTATAAGAGTGATTCTATTATAATATAGATGACAACAACTAAA
>NW_028234421.1:14237221-14244721 GCF_977035675.1 Penaeus japonicus | reverse complement strand
AGATGTGCTTTTGCTAATTCTTCAAAAGCAACAATGATATAGGATACGACTAGGAATATCCCACAGTAAATCGGCAAAGTCAATGGAAATATCTTGACTGGAGATGGCTCACTGTCAATAAATAAAGATAGTCTCATGCTACACAACATTTAATTTATATTCATCATGGCGTATGAATTTTATTCTTCTGCGGCACCAATCTGCCGGTAATTATGCCGCAATGTTCTTCTTGATTTATTGAGGTAGTTATTTTCTCTTCCAATTAATTAGCTTTGATCATAGTTTGCAGCGCGCAGAAAATCATTATGAGGTAATGAGATGAGTGATGATTAAAAAAAAAGAACGAGAAAAAATGTGATGATAGAAGCCTCACTTTTTTCAATATGAGAGCAAATTAAGTCTGGTAGGTCATTCTTCTTTTTCTGTTTCTTCTTGTCAACTTATTATCTTTACTTTTTCATCTTTTCCTTCTTCGCCATCATCGTCTTCACCTTTTTCTTCTACTTCTTTGTCATCATCTTCTTCATCTTCTTCTCTTTCTCTTTCTTTATCTTCTTCACCTTTTTATTTTTAATACAATTATACTTCTTTGCCATCTTATCATCTTTTTATTCTTATTCGTTTTCTTTGTTTCCTTCTTCTTTCTCTTTTTCCTCTTCCTCTTTTCTTCTTTATGTTTTTTTTTTTTTCTTCTTCTTGCTTTTCATCTTCTAGTTTTTCTTCTCCATCTTCCTATTCTCTATTGTCCGGCATAAGCCTTTTCTCTTTCTTTTCGCTCATCGTAAAGATATTTGTATATATATATATATAAATTATATATATTTGAGGAGAGGTGATAGATGTATATATATTATATTGGTTTAATATATATATATATATATATATATTAATATATATATTATACATATAATACATATATATAGATATATATATTATAATATACAACAATTTAGAGAGTAATATATATATATAATATATATATATAATATAGATAATATAAGATGTATAATATATATGTATTTAAATAATATATATATATATATATTATATATATATAGAATATATAGTTTATAGATACACATATATTTAGACATAGATAGATA
Source organism: Penaeus japonicus (assembly GCF_977035675.1). Lineage (NCBI taxonomy): Eukaryota > Metazoa > Arthropoda > Malacostraca > Decapoda > Penaeidae > Penaeus > Penaeus japonicus. The sequence continues at coordinate 14,243,618 of NW_028234421.1, read as the reverse complement.
TATATAATAAATATATATATATAGAGAGATATATATAATAAAATATATATATATAGATATATTAAATTGCCTCTCAACATGCCTTTTCTCTCTTTTTTTGGATATTGTTCTTCAGAGTGTTAAAGGATAAATCGAGAGAGAAGAAAGAGAGAGAGAGAGTAGATAGATGGATAAAGAGAGAAAGATAGAAAAAGAGAAAGAAAGAGAGAGAGAGCATATCTAAGGAAGACGTTTCGAGATTACGACGCGGAATGAAAGCTGTGAGAAATGTTGGCAGGTTATGAGAGGACAAGGATTATAGGCCTATTTGTTGAAGGGCTTTCCGGGCCGATTCCCGATGCGTCGGGAATGGAAGAGGTTTCGATGCTGATCTGTTGCTATAAAGAAGATTCGTAATAGATTTCCGAAACATATTATTATCCTATCAATGTGACAGCAAAGAAACACACACACACATTTGTGTGTATATATATACATTACATATATATTTATTTTCATATAACTATATATAGTATATATAGAATATATATATATATATTTAAGATAGATATATATATATATTTGTATGTATGTGTAATATTATACATTATATATATATATATATATATATATATATATATATATATATATAGATAATTTAGTATATTATATATATGTATATATTTATATTAATATATAGATATACTAACAAACAACACACACCACACACATGTCCACTATATATATCTAGTTATAGAATAGTATCTCATATAATAAATTCTATATATATATATATATATAATATATATATATATATGCATATATATATATATATATGGGTGTGAATATGTGTTTGTGTGTGAGTGTGTAAAATAGAATGTACATTTTGTAATTATAGATTTATATATAAGTGTGTTATATCACTGTATAAATAATATAATATATAATATAACTATATAATATAGAATATATATATACTATATATATATATTATATATATACATAATGTATCTATTATATTATATATATATATATATATATATACTATATATTATTTGTATATGTATATGTAATATGTAAATATATTATATATTATAATATTACATTCTATATATATATATATATATATATATTATATATTATATAAGTATGATGTATGTATATATGCATATATATATATATCTATATATCTATATATATATATATATATATATATCTATATATATATGTATGTATTATATAACATATATCTATGAGATATGAAGGTATATAAAATATATAATGTTATATAACTATATATATCTTACATATATATATATATATTATATATATATATATATATATATTTATACATATATAGAATATCTATATGAATTTCTGTTATCAATAATATATTATATATATACTATATATATATAATATTATATAATATATATATATATATCTATTAAACATAAGTATGATGTATGTCTGCCATATATTGGTATGTATATTATTTATACATCTATATATTAAATCCTATCCACTTCCGCACAAACGTTTACATCACTCAGTGAATATCAGGCTGCCCTCCTATGTACTCGTTCATCCCCGCCAGCCGAAGGTCCCGCGACGGCCGGGCGTAGCTCAGCTGAGGATCTAGTGCTCACGAGAGACAAATGTGAGATTCACCTGGAAAAGAAATGCTTCGGGAAGGACACCTGATGTGGGGTCATATTTTGGTCGCGAGATATGGCTCTGTTTTCCCCTTCTTCCTCCTCGCCGTCACCGTCTTCGTCATTATATTCTGGTCTTTGTTCTCGATTCCTCCTCCTCTTCTGTGTCTTTCTTTCCTTTTTCTCTCTCTCTCTCCTTTTGTTCTTTTACTTCTATTCTTATCCCTTATCTTCCCATCTACACCACCCCACATCTCTGCCTCTTTCCTTTGCAGTCTTCATTATCTTATCCTTGGTGTTTATATTCTATTTTTTTCTGACCATTTTACCTCTTTGATTTTTATTGCATCCTCACTACCTCCCGTCCTTCCTTACTCGCCCAGCCTTACTTCACCCTGGCCACGGGTTTGTTACATCCTTTTAAAATACTGCTCATAAAATTTGTTTAAGGAACAAACTTTCAGCTCTTTTCGTCTTTCAGATTTCCTAACTTCGTTCCGTTTATTTTTTTTCTACTGATTAATTACGTTGTTGCTTTTAATTGGTTACTTCTATTCCTCTCTGATAAATCTACTTTTTTCTTTCTTATTTTCTTTTTTTCAAAGTTTCCTCTGGTGATTCCCTCGTATTTTATAATTTGTCTATTGATCTGCTTGAATAAACCAAATGAAATATATCGTAAGCATTACACTCAGCCAATAATAATATCAGTGCTGCACTTGATATCTTAAAAAGAAGGGACGATATTGATAAGAAGAAAACTTTCTAATAAAGAAGAGGAATAATATAACGACAAATAATTTTTCGAGGCTCGAAAGCACTTCCCTTTTCTTTTATGCTTTCTCTCTTGCTATTTTATGATCTCTCTCTCTCTCTCTCTCTCTCTCTCTCTCTCTCTCTCTCTCTCTCTCTCTCTCTCTCTCTCTCTCTCTCTCTCTCTCTCTCAACAATCAGCCTTCGACATTCTGATATGAAAATAAAAAACTCTTTCAAAAGACAAAGTTGGCATATTTTTTCAACAAGATCAAAGGCCTGCTGATGCTTGCTTTTAGGAAACTAATGACGTGATATTTAAAGGATCAACTAATATATATATAATATATATATATATATATATATATATTATTTATTTATATATATTTTATATATAAATTATTTATATGTGTGTATATATATATATTATATATATATATATATATATATTATATAAATATATCTTTACAAACAAATTAAATATTATCTATATATATATATATATATCTTATATATATATATATATTATATATATATATATCTAAATATGCTTTATTTATATATTTATATATAAATATATATATTAATCTATATATTATGTAAACATAATAAGTGTGAGTGAGTGTGTGTGAGTGAGTTTATATGTGCGTCTGTTTGTGTGTGTGTGTGTAGTGGGGTGTGTGGGTTAAGTAAAAGTAGATATATATATGTATTATATATATTATATTATATTTATATATAAATATTTATCACATATAAATATAAATATTGCACAGTATATATTATCTATATAAATAATATATAATATATATATATATTATATATTTATATATTATATATATTTCTAAATATATATATATAACAGTATATATCTATCTATACATAAATATAATATATCTATTTTATATATATATATATAAATTTAATATAATGTATATATATTATATATATATATCTATATCTATCTGTCTATATCTATATCTATACATATAAAATATACTGTATATTATATCTATTATCTATATATTAAATCATCAATATTATTAAATATAATATATATATATATATACAGTATATAACTATATACTGTAACTATATCTATATATATTATATATATATTATATATATATATATTATATATATATTATAAATATATCTATGCTCTGTATATATAATATCTAATCAAACTACTATCTTATATATATTATATAACTATATATATATATATATATATACAGTATTTATATATCTATACTATCTCTCTAATATCTCTATTTATATATAATATATATATATATTAATATATTTTAAATATATCCCTTTATAATATATAAATATCATACATATATATATTACTGTTATATATATATATCTATATATATATATATCTATATATATTATAATATCTAAACAGTCTAACATATATCTGTATATATAATTAATATATTATATTTACTGTCTTATATATATATATATATCTATATAATTATATATAATTATTAATATCTTTATATATATATTATATATAATACAAATATATATATTAAATATACATATATAATGCAGTAAAGACTGAGGTCAGTGACACTAAAAGCAATCGCTGCCAGGGCAAAACACCAACTCCCAAGTGCCTCTGAATTGCGAGTGGGCCTTTGGGATATTTCGAAAACGTTCAGGAACCCGAGTCCAAAGCAATTTTTAAGGACGTCACGCATACAAGGGCTTCGACAACCGTGCAACAAGAGGCAGTTCCTTGTTGAAGGCGCTCAACATGGTCCTCGATGACAGATGGTTTCAGCAGACACAGGGTGCTTGGTGAGGCGTGATTCGAAGGGAGAAAGTTGTTATAATAATATTCTTTTTGGGAGGTGTTAGCGATACATTTTAGGACTGTAAGCATATTGGATGATAAAAGCTGACGTTTGATATCATTTCATGATGAAATAAAGATATACAGATATCAATGTCACTATTGATTGATATGGTTCACACTGCTACATTGGGAAAGTGGTACAACTTGCTAAAACGGTATTTGATTATGATTCATGTGAGTTGATGGTAACGTGAGTGTCGCTGTGGTGTATTTTGATGTGTGAGTGTGTTGAGGTGTGTGTGTGTGTGGGTGTCAGTGTGTGCTTGTTTTGAGTGTGAGTGTGTATTAGTAAGTATATGTGAATGAATATTTATAAAACTTCTAACCCCTCTTTTGACAGCAACGAACAAACGATCATAAATACTTGCCAAAAACATACGTGTTAGAAACTACAACAACATTAAATAAGAATATATAATAGATAAAAGTACAACAGGTTCATAAATAGGTCAGCTATTGTAGTACACCATGGACATATCAGCAAAACGAAAATCTTTACCCAAACGCTTCCACTAAATAGCACGTCCTAATTACAGAGGATACAGTAATAATCACGTTTCTCGATAAGAATGAGCTCAAAATCAACACGGAAATTGCACGTCAAAGCGAGCAGGAAATCGGTTCCTTGTGTTGGAAGGCTGCGTTGATGATTTGCCAACAGAGTGGAGCGTCGTAACAATGGCACCTGTGTCCTTGTATACGGAAGCTTTCAAGGCGCCTTTCCCTTCGGCGGTGAGGTCCGGATTACCTGCCTCTTGATTTGAATTTGTAGTTGCGTTGAATTTCGTTGCTTGGATTTCGAGGAAAAAAAGGGATTTTAATTTTTGTTGAGTTTGGATTTCATTGTTTACTGTTTTCTTACTAGGATTTCAGTGTTAGGTTTTGTTTTCATTGCCTGGGTTTGGAAGTCGCTGTTTTGATTTCGTTGTCTAGATATTCACTGCTAAGATTTCGATGCTTGAGGTTCAATTTCTCTGCTTGGATTTCGAGGAAAAAAAGGGCTTTTAATTTTTGGTTTTGGAATTTAATGTTAGCATTTATGTGGCATGGACATTCACTGTTACCTTATAGGCGTTAATGTTTTTACTAGGTTTATGTCGAGGTTTAGTTTTCATTGGCTGGGTTTGGAAGTCACTGTTTTGATTTCATTGTCCTAGCATATTTTCATGTCCGATTCGCTGCTTGCGATGTGTATTTTGATTTGATATCACGCTGGATTTTACTTCTTGGGTTGCGCGGCTTGAATTTCATTGCTGTGTGACTTTTATTTTTTCTATTTTTTACTTGCTTATTATATATTTGTTTTAGTCTATTTCTGAATTTCGTTTAGTTTTCCTTTTGGTTCCCTTTTAGTTTTTGAGCTTCGGAAGCTATCTGGAGTAATGGAGAATAGAATGAAAAGTGAATGTACAATTATATATACGTTTATCTATCTATCTATTAATAGATAAACAGAGAGAGAGAGGAAAGTGGAACACAGAATAATAAAAGCTCATGACAGGCAAACTACTAAACTCTACTAGCCGCAACAATAAAAAACACGCATATGCTAATTCTTATGAACACGAACAGTAAAATCTACTCCAGTTGTTCCAAACCTACCCAACCCGGCTATGCTAATATCCCCTTTGTGTATACAGCAAAACATTTAGATTCATTACTTAGACACTGTGTATAAACGTTACATTAAAAATTAAGAAAGTTTCACAGGTTTTTTTTATAATATTCAGTCCCGAAGGAATTCTTATTATTATCATTTATCTATGTATTATTTATTTATTCTCTTCTTCTCTTTTATCTCTCATTCTCTCTCTCTTCTCCTCTTCCTTCTTCTATCTTTATATCTATATATCTAAATATATAAATTTTAACTATATATCTTATATATATATATCTGTATTTATATTATATTAATATCTTATTATATATTATATTATATCTATATTTATTATATATTCTATATATATATATATCAGTCATATGTATATCTGCCTATATATATATTATTTATATATATATAAATATATATATATCAAATATATATATAAATAAATATATATTCTAATAAATATCTGAAATAAGTATTATTATATAATATTTACATACGTTTAATCTATCTAATTATTCATCGATAAAA
>NW_028234421.1:14200302-14202802 GCF_977035675.1 Penaeus japonicus | reverse complement strand
CAAAGACACCTGGTATCAGTGAAGTATTTTCGGTCAGAATAATCCCTTGAGCAGAAGGAATTTTTTTTTTTTTTTTTTTTTTTTTTTTTTTTTTTTTTTTTTTTTTTTTGGTTTTAATCATCTTTCCGCTGTATTTGCCGGGTGTCACTAAGGGAATATATGAACACGAATGATTATAGTCTTTAGATCTTTTCGAAAAAGGCTTTTGGAATGATGCACAAATATTATATCATAATGGAAAAATGCAACATTGAAACAAATAAAAATACATCACAAAATTAACAGCTCTCTGTGAATACATAGCGAACAAACATCACATATACATATATACATATACACATATTACATATATACACATATACTTATATACATATATGTTTATATTTATATATATATATATATATATAGATAGATAGATAGATAGATATATATATATATAGATATATCTATATATATATATATATATATATATATATATATATATATATATATATATATCACATATACATACATATATATGTATATATATATATATATATATATATATATATATATATATATATATATATATATATATATATATATATGTCTGTGTGTGTGTGTGTGTGTGTGTGTGTGTGTGTGTGTGTGTGCGCATATATAAGAACAGACCGTCACCATGTGCCCCCGAAGCACCACTCGCTCAACCCGCCCACACAATCAGCAAACGCCACAATCACCTTCAGAGTAGCCACGAGCGTCTCAGCTTCTCAAAGGTAAGTCTCAAGCGTAAGAAGTCTCAGCTGCCGAAACCCGTGCACATCGCTCGCCGGATCAATAAGGCGGAAATGCAATCGCGGAAGGAACGTACAACGGGAAACGGACGCGTTACGGTGCATTCCGCTCGCCTCGTTTCGCACAGTTGGAGGGAGGGAGGAAGGGAAGGGGGAAGGGACGATGGAGGTGGGGAAGTGGAGGAGTGGGGGGGGAGGGGAAGTAGAGGAAGGGGGAAGGGACGATGGAGGTGGGGAAGTGGAGGAGTGGGGGGGGAGGGGGGGGAGTAGAGGAAGGGGGAACAGTGGGGGCTGGAGGTGGGGACGGGAGGTGGGTGGGGCTGTGAGGGGGGGAGAGGGGGGAAGGGACGAGGGGGAAGGGACGATGGAGTGGGGAAGTGGGGAGTGATGGGGAAGGTGGGAGGGGACGGGAGGAAGTGAAGGGAAGACGGGAAGTGTGATAGGGGGGGGGGGGTGGGAAGGGGGGAGGGTAGGGGAAGGGGAAGGACGATGGGGGGTAGTGGGGGAGGGGGGTTGGGGGGGGAGGGGAGGAAGGGGGAAGGTGAAGGGGAGGGGGGGGTGGGGAAGTGGAGGAGTGGGGGGGAGGGGAAGTAGAGGAAGGGGGAAGGGGGAAGGGGAGGGGAGTCAGCGTAGGATGGCGCTCACAAGGTCAAGGTCACAGATATCCTGCTCCTCTTGACATTTCGGTTTCGTCTCTGCTTATTTTAGGCGCTCAATGCAACATGCATTTATCCAAAATGTCGATTGTTGCTGTTGAAAAGATCATTGAAAGGAAAAGTCACGTTGCTCTCTTGATTACGTCTTAAAGGGGGTTTAAGGATGTGTTTATCGAGTCATGGGATTCCAGACTCGTGATCACAATCTAGTACAATCCTCGGGAATCTGGTGTCGTTTTTAAGGGCATAATTACAACCATTTCACAATTGCTATTCGGTTCATGAATAGAGGAAGTATTTTTTTTCTTTTTTTTATTTCGAAGCTTATTCAGAAAGGAAATGAATTGCCAGAACACCTTTACGCTCTCTCTCTCTCTCTCTCTCTCTCTCTCTCTCTCTCTCTCTCTCTCTCTATCTATCTATCTATCTATCTATCTATCTATCTATCTATCTATCTCTCTCTTATTATCTATTTCTCTCTCATTTTTGCTCTTTTTGTCTTTAATACTATGAATATATGTCTCTCTCTCTCTCTCTCTCTCTCTCTCTCTCTCTCTCTCTCTCTCTCTCTCTCTCTCTCTCTCTCTCTCTCTCTCTCTCTCTCTCTCTCTCTCTCTCTCTCTCTCTCTCTCTCTCTCTTGTCCACTCTGTCTATTCATTTCCATTCCCTCATAGAAAAGTACTGACGTCATGGAATTCTTTGTTAAGGCTGTACCTGACTCTCAATGGCAATGTTGTTTTGAGGAATATTTTCTGGATTATACATGATAATCAGTGTATAATGATGCTGACGTATTGCCTACTGGAAGATGCCAATCCATGATAATGAGTTGCAATGTGAAAAAATAATATTGATTGCAAAGGCATGCACAAAATGTTTCTCACAAATGCATGTTAAATTAATCTACATGTGATTTTTGTGCACTATTACTTATAGTGTACAAATATCTTGTGTTTCATTTCAGAAGTATTAATTTGTGAGTATTAAGTACCAGTGCAATTGTTTGGTTCTTTCGACCACTTGACTGGATCAATAAAAATGTAAAGGACGCCATCTGGAAGGGACGTTTG
>NW_028234421.1:14185302-14192802 GCF_977035675.1 Penaeus japonicus | reverse complement strand
CTCTCTCTCTCTCTCTCTCTCTCTCTCTCTCTCCATGTATATCTATATGTGTGTGCGTGTGATAATGATGACAACAATGGTGATTTAAAAATGATCATACAGTAATACGAACAAATAAAAGATACTAATGCTTTACTGAACGGAACGAGAGCGTTTCTCTGGGACGACTATGAAGAAAAGTGATAAGCGAAATGGAGTGATTAACGTATGTGATAAGGGGAAAGTGCGGTGATAAATGGGCGGAGTAAAGGGGAAGATGCCGGGGTTGCGATGCCAGGGATTTCAGGGATAATGGCTAGGCTTTAGGAGCCTCTTATTTTTCATTTCATTTCTTGCTGCCTTTTTTTTTCTTCTTCTTCTTCTTTTTCGTGAGGGTGTTTGCTGAAGAAGCCTTAAGCTATTAGTGTGTGTTTTCTCCTTCCTTATTTTTCTTCTTTATCCTATTATTATTTTCTTCTCCTTTTTTCTTGGTGTTTTTTTCTGTTTTAACGTCTTGTTTCTTCTCTTTTATATGTTCTACTTCTACTTCTTATATTTTCCTTCGTTTTAATGCTCTGCGTCCATGGTACCCTCATGGTACCAATACTGATAGTGAGATCCCCTAAACCTACAAATTTTCCAGACGGTATGTTTAACACTGACTTGCTCAATGTCCGCGATAGAAAAACGTGTTTTTAAATTACCTAACATCATTAACATTAGAAACACCATTACACCTAATGCTATGGATCTACAAACTGAGCAATAGAACAAAATCGGTGATTAACTTCAGGACACTTCGTTAAAAGGCAGTAGAATACTGCAAAGGTTATCAAGGTCAGGAGGAAGCTCACAGAATTTGAGACGTTATCTGGATGTCAGCCAAGGACCGCCACGCTGCCTTAAAGTGTTGAAGTTTCACGTACTCTATACACATACCATTAAATATTCAAATACAACAAGAAGTATACATACCTATATAAACCAATAACTCCAACCAAGGTGACTCCTTGAGTAAGTAATACAACGCGTTCTAAGTAAGAACTAGAAAGTTGAACGAGTGCTTAACTCATTCCTCCAGAGAATATATATAAAAGAAATACACAGTCATAGACAGAGGAGAGACGAAGGCGCAAAGAAGGAAGGAATTAACAAGGGATTAGATACCTAGAATAACCACACACGTTCGTTCCTTACCTTCGCCTTGTGGGAAGAGGAAAATCCCTAACGCATATGTCGGCACACTGGCACGAACACTTACGAACTTATCATGATGCCTTTGAGTTCACGACACTTTTTCTTTTCTTCTTTTCTTCTTTCTTTATTTATTTTCTTCTTCTTTTTCTTCTTCTCCCCCTTTTTTTCTTATTATTTTCTTCTTTTTCGTCTTTTACTTCTTATTTTCTCTTCCTCTACTCCTTCTTTTCTTTGTCCCCCCCTTTCTTTTGTCTTCTTCATCTTTTGCTGCTTCTTAATTAAAGGTCTTTTTCCACTTCTTCCCCCTTTTACTGCTTATATTAGTTTTCGGCTGGTATGTGTTTACATTTTTCTTGTGCAACTTTCGGTAACGAGAAGCAAGACTGAATAGGATAATGGACATTGCATTAAAAATAACTCACTCTCTCTCTCTCTCTCTCTCTCTCTCTCTCTCTCTCTCTCTCTCTCTCTCTCTCTCTCTCTCTCTCTCTCTCTCTCTCTCTCTCTCTCTCTCTCTCTCTCTCTCATACTTTTAAAACGTTCTTCCGTTTTTGTTTTTGTTTTTTCTGAATATCCTTTTTTGACATTGACTATATTATGATAAAAATCATCGGATATCCGTACATAGATGCGTAAATGATATACAAACGCGCACACCCACATACACAAACATACCTATATACCCCAACACATCCAATCCCCCCTCTCACCCACCACACACACACATACACACGTACACACACACACACACACACGTGAATGCGTACCGTGCAACGCTAGCAACAGCAACGTGATCCGAGAGAAAGGTGCCACTTTAAATGCTAATATCACGACGTGGCACTCTCGCCCCGCATGAGCCCTGTGCCGTGTAGTTATAACCGACTCATTACACTAGCGGTAAGAGCGAGCTGTGGCCTGCCCTTTTCTGTCGTGGATAATTGCAGCGTTGATAGCGGCGTGGGTAAGGCTCGCGGTCCCGGGGGAATGTGAGCGCTTATGTAATGAAATGATTTTAAACTTATTTATCTGGGGAGTTGAGTGTCCTTGTGAACTATGTTTATAAAGAGAGGAGTGGTTAGGCTATAATAAGGATCAGTTGGAAATTAGGGAAGGGGGTGGGGAGGGAGGGGGAGGGGAGAGGATGAGGGGATGAATAAGAGGGGGCTGGTTATTCAAGATGGGGTGGGGAGGAATGTTGATTGGAATGTTAAACTGAGGTGGAATGTTTGAAGGGAATGCAATGCTGGTGACGTATGAAGAGTGGAAAAGAGGGAGGGGACGAGGAGGAGGAGGAATCAGAAAGAGGGGAAAGAGGAAGGGGGAAAAGAAGTAAGAGAAGGGGATGATGGTGGAAAGAGAAGAAAGAGAAGTAGAACAATTTGGAGGAGAAGAAATGCAGGTCAAATAAACCATCAGAAATTATGAAGAAGCTTTTATTATTCAAAGGGGTCATTAGTCTAGAAGACGAATGAAATATAGACAGCGAAGGTGGAGTAAATCATCTCCATTATTTCGAAGGTCAAAGAAAACCTAGAAGAAGCGATACATGTGTGCCATGGAATAACTGCAATGACTGCGGCAAAAGGAAGAGAAGAAAAGAAGAGAGAGAAAATAATTACTAAATAAAGATTTAGAATATAACAATATATATATACAAGTCGTCGTGTAGATTTATATCTAACAAGAGAAAAGAGTAGAAAGTAACAATATGTAATTAACACATCATAATATGAAGTAAGGCAAATATAAAAAAATAAAAAATAAAAGCAATATCTGATCGTGAATATCCGGATGAGTAAAAGTGAAATTCGGCAAGTAATAAGAGACGACCGGTGCTTATGCAACGGATGAGAAAGAGCTGCATTGTGTGATTGTTGTAATACGAAATGGAATGCAGGAGATTCCTTGTTAAACGTTGTAGGTGTTGCGGAATGTCCAGGTGAAAAAGATATTAAAATGACTTACTGGAAATAGATCAAAAAAAGATTTAAGATTTAGCAATTTTCCAGACGAAGAAAAGGGAAATCTTTCAACGACGTTCTGAAAAAAAAAAAAAAAAAAAAAAAAAACTTTTTCATTCACAATAGAAAAAAACACAAGACACACAATCTTCAAAGAATACTACACAGTATAGCGGAAAGAATATTACACGGAGTTCACAAGAAGAGAGGATAAAAATCCGAACTCTTCGCCGGGGCGTTCAAACAGACGACGCCGCGTTCACAAGGGATATGCGTTCTCGCGTGACCACAAATACTGGATATCGAACTTCTCCTTAGCAATATGGCGGGGATGTTTAGTTTTCTTTTTCGTTCTACACTCTCTCTCTCTCTCTCTCTCTCTCTCTCTCTCTCTCTCTCTCTCTCTCTCTCTCTCTCTCTCTCTCTCTCTCTCTCTCTCTCTCTCTCTCTCTCTCTCTCTCTCTCTCTCTCTCTCTCTCTCTCTCTCTCTCTCTCTCTCTCTCACTCTCGTCTTTGGTAGTATTCCTAGCATTATTTCGATATTGGGAGAGGCAAAGGGAACTAGAGAGAAAGGAAATGCTTTTCAAAGTGTGTACGCGTATCTTTGCTTTCTTTTTAGATATATTAATAGAAGAAGATGATGATGAAGAGAGAGAGAGTGTGTGAGAGAGAGAGGGGGAGGGGGATAAAGAGAGAGAGGGGGGTTGAGAATGAGAGAGAGAGAGTCAGTGAGTGAGAGATTGATTGATTGAATGATTGATTTTTTTTTTACAGAACAATATACATGCCCTGCAAAAAGCCAGGGGAAGATAACAATTTCTACCCGAACTGGCTGAACCTTTAGTAATTTAAAAGGGCCACAGTCAGACATTAAATGTATACATGCCTGAAGGGCTGCACTTAAGTGCTTGCCTTTTATATATATCATATCTAGTCGGACATTAATATTATTGATCAAGGTGGAGTGTAAACATTCTTTCTTGAAAATGAATTTACAGTGCAATTTGGTACTGCATCATGGCCATCATTTGTTCGATCTTCTGCATCAGCATTTGGCGCAGGTCTCCGTTTTCAATTTCTGAAGGCGACTCTTGTGCGGCCCGTCGCTGACTGGATGGAGCTGGCGCTGCTCTTAGAGCTGCAGCTGCAGCTGATGTTGCTGCTGGAGATGTTACTGCAGCTGGTGCTGGTTCTGTGGTTGCAACTAAAGCTGGTGCTTCTTCTGGAGTTGCAATGTGAGCCTGTGCTGTAAATGGTGCCACTGCTGGCACTGAAGGGATAAAAAGCGGAGGGGCATTTTGTGTAGATACACATGTCCTCCTAGTTAGTCTTGGGGACTCAGCCTCGTCACTAAGGTGATGGAGCGAAGCGCAACCACTCGCTTTTTTCTGCGTTTAATCTTCCTGTCTTTCGGGAAGTATGCACACAATGACAATTTGCTTTATACGCAAGACGACAGTTTACATATTTTCTATGGATAGTTTTTCCCTCAGCTTCCTTCTCGGCGCATAATGAACTTCCGTGTGCATAGCGCAATACCTGCGACGAGGCATGTCACGAGAACATGCCCGTGGTCTATGATCCCATTTTGAACAAGTTGAGCAAAATGAGGTGAGCGATTTGAAGAAGGCACATTTGAATGTCATTCCTCCGACAATCTTTATGAAGTTGGGCATTGTTTGCCCCTCGTCCGTAATGATTATTTTCTATGTCCTCATTCCGTTCATCATAACGCGTTTAGCATGTATGATTGGCTCATTAAATTCTATAATTTCATTTGTTTAGATTTCCCTTGAGGCATCAAAAACAATCACATTGGTACATCGTTTTTTTCCGATTTCTTATTCTAGAACTTTTGCTGCTCCTACGGTTATTTGTGCAAGAAGCTCCTCATTGAGGTGCGGTCACACGAGACTTTTCAGACAACAATGTTGTCAGCAGCGGCATCATGAGCAGTTTCCACGAGCAAATTCGCTCCACTTCATGGTCAGGTCGCTCACGGAAAGTATCGTTCGGAATCTGTGAATGGAAATGGACGTATGAGAGACTCTAGTGCAAGTAGATTCTTTGCATCCTTATGAATTATATGCGTAACGTTTATTGTACGAAAACAATTGTCAAAATATCTAAGAATATTTACTGATGTTATGAATTATCTTCATATATATTTTAGTATTCTTGATATTTCTATTGATTTTGTTTCGGTGTATTCGTGACGTCATCATTGTTTACATGAATACGCCATATCTAAGTTTTGGGAGCTGTCTTGGAGAATATTCCGTGGCACATGCAGAACACCGTTTACCCTTTAGAGAAAGCGATGGAACTTTCGTGTTCATCTTGCATACGAGGGGTATCACCAATTGTTGCAATTCTTGAAAAGGACTCCTACTCATTCGAAGGAAATCATGAAATCCTTGATGATCCTCCAAGCGTTATTCTTGCATTAAATTTTGGAAAACACTCTCCTCTTCCCTCCTTGTTAACCTAGAGCGAGTGTGTAATCTTTTTTCTAAATTTCAAATCCTTTGCACCCACCAACGAAGTTAAAAAATGCACCGCTATAGCCAAGCACGCCTTGTCGCCATAATTGTTTTGAAAACTGATCACAAAACAGTTGATTCACCCGCACCGTGCGACCACCCGCCCATTGCCCATTTCTGTCACAGCAGAAAATCCTTCTACGCACATTGTTTGCTGAAGCCATAGCCAGTCAACGTGCAATGAGACCTGACCTCACTTGTTCATGACAACAGTACCCTGTGCCCTACAGTTTTCACATTGGTTTTGATTCTATTAACTTTTTATCACGTTAGATATATAAGTCTTTCCATGATTATAATTAATATATCAGTATATGAGCACTGCCAAAACACACACTGGCTCACGACAGAGATCGTAGCTCGGGTAGTCCTGTTGGATGCTCTGCCAGGTCAGACAAAGACATCGATAGGTCACAGGAGGAATGAGAGAGCACGTCTACTCACTATTCATGTTAGGTCAACTGGAGAGAGAGAGAGAGAGAGAGAGAGAGAGAGAGAGAGAGAGAGAGAGAGAGAGAGAGAGAGAGAGAGAGAGAGAGAGAGAGAGAGAGAGAGAGAGAGAGTAGATAGATAAACATATAGATCGATGATGGATACGTATATAACAATTTAGATGGTTTATAGATGGTCAGATTAGTAAATTGATATATGGATGGGTAGATAAACAGATAGGTAGGCAGATCGATCGATTGATCAATAGATAGATAGAGAGAAGGGGAGGAAATAAGAGAGAGAGATTGAAATACGTGTACTTAAGTGTGCATGTGTACTACACGAAGAACCCCAAAACGAAAAGGTGAAATAGAAGGAAAACCCAACGGAAAGGCAGGAGAAAAACAGAACAAAACAAAATAGGCCAAGAAGTGCAAGCCCCTCTCCCCTCCCCTCTCCCCCCCGCGCTCAAACCTCACCAATCCTACACCCTCCACCCCTACCCAACTACCCCCACCCAGCCACCAACCCCAATCCCTCTCCTCGCATTTTCCAGCGTCATTTTTCATGCAGATATGACCAGCATGTTGAGCGGGGGATCGTGCCGAGCCTTCAGCGCCCAGGCATTTGACGGCCGGGAATGTGATGGCGCTTGGAAGTCAAGGGTGACGCGCCGGAGCCGAGGCTGGGGGCTACGGGGGGGATTGGTCTGGGTGGATGGGAGGGGAGGGGGCTGGTAGATGAGGAGTGATGGGGTGGGTGGGAGGTGAATGGGGAGTAGGGGAGTGGGGCGCTAGTGAGTGAGGTGTTGGGGAATGTGGGTGCCTGATGGGTGAGGGGTGGGGGGTGTGGGGGGTGAGGGGGTTAGTGAATGAGGAGTGGGAGGATGTGGGTGCTTGGTGGGCGAGGAGTGGGGTGTGCGGGTGCCGGTTGGCGTGAGGGATAGGACGTGAGTGCTAGTGGGTAGGCCTTTGGGTTGATCTTGAAGGATGTGAATAAAGGGTGGAAGATAAAGAGAAAGGGTTGGGTAGAGGTTGACGGTTGGGGGAGGGGAGGGGGTAGAAGGGAAAGGGTTGTGGGTGAATGGTTGGAGATGATGACAGATGATAGGTGGTTGTGGGTAGAGGGTGGAGGTTGGGTATTGTGCAGAGGGCGTGTGATGAGATGTGCGTGCGTAAGAAAAACGGGATAGAGATGGGGAAGAGATGGATGGATAAAGGACAATGGGAGAGAAAGAAGAAAGGTGAAAATAGATAAACAGAAAAGGGAAGTGCAAGGGATATAAGGGAAAAGGGGGGAAGGGACTAAGGGTGAAAATTATTTTAGAAATATATAAACGAAGCAACGAGAGAGAGAGAAAGAGAGAGAGAGAGGGAGAGAGAGAGAGA
>NW_028234421.1:14162802-14167802 GCF_977035675.1 Penaeus japonicus | reverse complement strand
AAAAAAAATGCTGGAAAATCAGTTCAATTAAAAAGAAAATGATCGAGTTAGAGAGAGAGAGTGAGAGAGAGAAAGAGAGAGAGAGAGAGAGAGAGAGAGAGAGAGAGAGAGAGAGAGAGAGAGAGAGAGAGAGAGAGAGAGAGAGAGAGAGAGAGAGAGAGAGAGAGAGAGAGATCATGTAATCAAAATTAAGAAATCTGAAAAAAGAGAGGAACAGGATCAAAATAGCTTAATGAAAAAAATCAAAGAAAAATAAATCAACCACGAAAAAAAAAGAATACATTTCTTTTAAAAAACAAACACAACACAAAAAAAAGAGAAGGTAGAGAGAAGAAAAGGAAATTTAATACGATTACACCAAGACGAACGATGTTGAGCTACCAAGGGTCAGGATTAAAGACTATTAAAGTCCGGAAGTGGATCGTAAGAAGTGCATTAAACGAACAGTCCTTGGAGATTAAGGGCTTGCATGACCGGGCGGAGTGGAGAGGAAGCAAACAGGCAGGAAGAGAGGAGATGCAGGGATGCAGATAGACAACAGGGAGAAGGGGGGAGGAGAAGATGAGAGGAAGAGGGACGGGGAGAGGAGAGGATAGGAGGAGAGGAGGGAGATGGGAGGAGGAAGGGGAGGGGAGGGAAGAAGGAAGAACGGGGAGGGGAGGAGGAAGAAGGGAGAGGGGAGGAGGAAAGAGGGAGAAGAGAGGAGTAAGGAGAGTAGAGAGGAAGAGGAAGAAGGGAGAGGGGAGAAGGAAAGAGGGAGACGGAAGGTGGAAGAGAGGCGGGAGGGAAAGAGAAAGGAGGGAAGGGAGGGGAGAGAGAGGTAATTTAGGACCTGTGTATTGAGGAGGGAACTACACCGGTATTTTTCTTTCTATCCCCCCTCCCTCCCGATTCTCTCTCTCTCTCTCTCTCTCTCTCTCTCTCTCTCTCTCTCTCTCTCTCTCTCTCTCTCTTTCTCTCTCTCTCTCTCTCTCTCTCTCTCTCTCGCTCTCTCTCTCTCTCTCTCTCTCTCTCTCTCTCTCTCTCTGTCTCTCTCTCTCTCTCTCTCTCTCTCTCTCTCTCTCTCTCTCTCTCTCTCTCTCTCTCTCTCTCTCTCTCTCTCTCTCTCTCTCTCTCTCTTTCTCTCTCTCTTTGTCTAACATCTAATTTCAAAGATGTTTTCCCGACATGCAAACTCGAGAAAAAATATATCTTCGACTTTCCTTTCCTTTTCCTTTTTTCTTAGTTGTCTTTTTAATCATTCTTGTCTCTTCAGTGATGCTTTTGTCGTCTAGTGTTGACATGTTCGGCTCGTGCAAAATAAAGAGACACTTCCCTTTTGTGCAATGCCGTGTTTCATCTCTCTCTCTCTCTCTCTCTCTCTCTCTCTCTCTCTCTCAATATATATATATATATATATGTATATATATATATATATATATATATATATATATATATATATATATATATATGTTTTTTTTTCTCTTTTTTTTTTTTTTTTTTTTTTTTTTTTTTTTTTTTTTTTCTATCTACCTCTCTATCTATCTGCCTACCCTCCTCTCTCACACACACGCACATGCTATCTATCTATCTACCTTTCTCTCTCCTACGCTTTGGGAGAGATTTGCAAAGGATCCGTCGCCGGGGAAATTAGAGAAATGGCATTTATGATTAAGGCATTTTTCTATTTTTTTCCCCTTTCGCATTTTCCAGAAGATTAATAATGCTTTTTTTCTTTCTTTCTTTCTTTTCTTTCTATTGTGTTTCATAAATATCGGCCTGGAAATATATATTTTCACTACGATAAGAAATGTACTTTCTTCTCACTGATTTTGTGTATATATATTTACATGTTTGAACTTCTATGTTAACTTTGATTTCTCTTCCGCTTTCCAGGTGAGTGTGCGCCGAGACGTATGTGGAGTTGGCTAAAGGAATTCGTAAGTTCAGCGCATCTAAATAAGGTGGTCTAAGGAAAGTTTTATTTCGGTGTGATACATACATAGAGATAGTAAGAAGATATAAAGAGAGAAAATTAAGAGAAAGAGATAGATGTCGAGAGAGAAAGAGAGACAGAGAGTGAGAGTGAGAGGGAGACAGAAAGAGAGAGAGAGAGAGAGAGAGAGAGAGAGTTAGAGAGAAAGTAGGTTAGAGAGAGAAAGAGAAAGAGAGAGAGAGAGAGAGAGAGAGAGAGAGAGAGAGAGAGAGAGAGAGAGAGAGAGAGAGAGAGAAAGTAGGTTAGAGAGAGAAAGAGAGAGAGAGAGAGAGAGGGGGGGGGGAGACAGAAATAGATAGATAGAGAGAGAGAGAGAGAGAGAGATTGGAAGAGAGAGAGAGAGAGAGAGAGAGAGAGAGAGAGAGAGAGAGAGAGAGAGAGAGAGAAATTGAGGGAGGGGAGATTATTAAAATGAATACGGCATTTAGAGATTTTTATTCTACATTTTTGTTTTGTTTTTGTTTTTCAAAATAAGTAAATAAGATAAGGTAATGTACAAATTACTAACATATATATCTGGTGCTTTTGAATAATCCCATCACAATTGTTGGATTATAGCGAATTATCCTTTACGTTCTTTCGAAAAAAAAAAAAATCATAAAGAAAAGGGGCGAAAAATCTTCAAACCTGGGGACGCTTAATGAGGTGTGCGTACCTTAATGAGAAACACTCAAAAATGAAGTATCCACGCAGTTAGTTTTCAAAATATTGAAAATATATGCATATTAATAAAGACTGGAATACGGTGATGGCATTAATTCCTGTTCAGCAACTTTGGAATCCATTGTCACTCAGGTGGCTGCATCATCATTACAAACTCCAGAACAGTTGAACAGTGTTGATGACAAGGGAAGGAATTGTTATTAACACGTATTACTAGTCTAAATACCTTTCCCAAGTCGGTATTACAACGGTGAATTGTGCATCTCTTGTTTCAGTGATTATTGGGGTTGTGTAAACCTTTATTTCCCACTCAGATGTCAATAATTACCCAATAAGGAACACCAACGAGAAAAGAGAATGGACACACTGCATTTTAAGTGAGTGAGGAATTATGAGTCTTCACGAACAAACAATTTCTTCCTCACGAGAACACAAAAGAGAAGGCCTTTTTTTCCCCTCTCTCCGCCGCCAAAGGATTGCGAGAATAAACGCGTTTATCACCTTGAAGATGCAAGGGTTGAGGTCCACTTTTCCAGTCATGAACACGCCAGAGGGGTTCCCATCTCCCTCCCCTCCCTCCCCCCCACCCCACCCTCCCCTCCCCCTCCCCCCCACCCTCCCCTCCCCTCCCCTACTTCTTGCCCTTGACTCCGGGGGCTTCTCAGACAGACGCTTCACAAAAGACCAATTTATATTCAAATCTTCTCCCAATCCTCTCTGTGTTGGGACAATCAGGATGCGAGCACGAAGCCCTCCCAGGTCCAAATCCTTATGAGAGGTTCTTTTGCGGATCTTATTTGATCGCGCGGGACTTTATTATGGCTGCGCATGTCCCGTGGATTAGAAATTCTTGCGTGTTTGATCTAATTGCTTTCGCTGTTTTTCTCTGTTCGCAATTTTATTTCATTTTTTTGCTTGCATTTTCCCCTCATTATTTCTGCAGTCGCGCCCAAGAGTTCTCAAACAAATTAGCTTTTGGGAGCTGATAGGAAGGCATGGGCACTGATGCCTAGCAAAAGATTCAGATTGAAATTCAAGCGGAAAATCTAGGTCAGCTGATGGAAATTAGAATATTCGTACGAAGAAGCTATGAAAACCTACGCTAGCAATTACACAATATTTTTTACCCTCATTTGTTATTATTTTTTTTTTTACACTTGTATTAGTTCGTTATTCTGTATCAGTGCCGTTCCTTATCTCCATATATATCCTCTTCTTCTTAATCCCTCTTTCTTCTCTTCGCCGTCTTCTACTTATTACGCCTCGTATTGGGTCTTATCCTTTCTGTTTGTCCTTTTACCATCCTCCTCCATGCATTCCTCTCCCTTTTCTTTGTCTTTTCATCGTAATCTTCCTTTTTATTATTGCCATTTTCCCCCGACTTTCGTCTTCTCAAAGTTCTACGCTAAACCGATTTGATATGTCTCTCTCTCTCTCTCTCTCTCTCTCTCTCTCTCTCTCTCTCTCTCTCTCTCTCTCTCTCTCTCTTTCTCTCTTTCTTTCTCTCTCTCTCTTTCACTCTCTATCTCTCTCTCTCTCTCTACCACCTTTTGTCTCTTCGACTCCTTCGTTTTCTTATTCTCCCATACATTTTTTCTACCTTTCTATCATGACCATTTTTTTCTAACAGTCTAACTCCAAACTCGTTTAGAACGTGTCTGTCTGTTGTTGTTGTTGTTGTTTTTTTTTTTTGTTCTTTCTTTCTTTTTTCTTTCTTTCTTTCTTTCTTTCTTTCTTTCTTTCTTTCTTTCTTTCTTTCTTTCTTTCTTTCTTTCTTTCTTTCTTTCTTTCTTTCTCCCCGTTTCTCCTTATTCATTTTCTTCAAATCACTAACATGTATTCTTCTCCGTTATTTTGATTCTCACTCTTACCCCTTGTATCATAATCCTTTTCCCTTCTTTCTTTTCTCCCTTCCACTTTTCCCCCTCTTCCGACAGCTCAGCGCCAAGCTTATTTAGAATGTGTAGATCCGTTTTCGTAGCATCAAACTCGCCCGTAATCTGTTTTCATTTAATCTCTCCATCTCATTTCTGGATTCTATTAGTTTTGCTTCCAATTTCGTCTCATTTCATATCTTATCCAAATATCTGAACTATCAAATTATATCAAGCAGAGATATTCATGAAAATAACAGGGATGATATCGATAGTTATGAGTTACTATAATGATCATTATAAACATGCTGTTGTCGTAATAATAATTATATGAAGACGATAAATCAGGAAAGCGTCAGACAGGCTGAGGTAATTCTCATAATTAACCTGTAATGAAGATTGAATTAATTCAGCTACATATCTATCAGATTCCGATAGATGACATCGTAAATTATAGAGTAGATAGTTAGCGAGATATATATATAGAT
>NW_028234421.1:14095302-14097802 GCF_977035675.1 Penaeus japonicus | reverse complement strand
ATCGTATTTAGTTATAGCTTTATAATACAATATCACAATTCTTCCAAAAATAATGTTCGAGAAGGTAGTGAGACGGAAAGAAAGATTAATAAATAAGAAAGATAAGACGGGTTTAAAGACGCACAGATATTTTCGAATTTAAAAGTCACAACTCGCGCTTCGAGGCTGACCAGCTGCGGTCTACGGCAATGCAGGGAGACTCAGCGTTCGTGTTGGCGAATCATTGATTACACGAACGGAGGTTTTGTGGAGGTTGTCAGATGTTCCCTGTCTGTTTATATGTACTGTGACAAAGGCCCTCGAGCCCTTGCTCTCTCTCTCTCTCTCTCTCTCTCTCTCTCTCTCTCTCTCTCTCTCTCTCTCTCTCTCTCTCTCTCTCTCTCTCTCTCTCTCTCTCTCTTTCTCCTCTCTCTAGCTCTCTCTCTCTTCTCTTCTCTCTCTCTCTCTCTCTCTCTCTCTCTCTCTCTCTCTCTCTCTCTCTCTCTCTCTCTCTCTCTCTCTCTCTCTCTCTCTATCTATCTATCTATCTATCTCTTTCTTTCTCTTCTTCATTCTTACATTCTTTATTTATACTTATATATGTATATATATATATATATATATATATATATATATATATATATACATATATATACATATATATACATATATATATACATATATATATATATATATATATATATATATATATATATATATATATATATATATATATATATTTTTTTTTTTTTTTATGTTTATATATATGTGTGTGTGTGTGTTTGTGTGTGTGTCCGTATATTTGTATGCATATACGGTGATATGAACATTCCTCTGATACAATCTCGAGGTCATTTCCGCCCAAGGCTATCCCAGAATACCCCGTACTTCCGAAAGCGAAAAGAAGGAAACTGTAATTTATGTTTCATCTTTTATCAAAGTTTCGGCTCCGTGACCCGATTTGCAAAACTTCACGGGCAAAGCTGTCATCCGGGTAGCTTATCATCTACTAAGTTATTTTTGTGGCTTGCGAGTTTCTCAACTTTCTTGTCAGTGAACGCTTTGGTCGCGGCATTCTTCTGGTTTCTATGAAGCATTTTTAAAAAGGATTATTTTCTTTTCGGAAGGATTTTACGACATATTACTTGAAGGATTCGCTTGACAACCTTTTTGTACTCGTTTTGAGTGAGGTCCGTTACGATCCATGACCTCGTATGCCCTTGTGGAACTGGATTCATGTATGAAATAGTAACAATCACTGAATTATCCAGTATAGTTCGTCAACTCTGCAACTTTAAGTTAGTTCTTTTCGTCTCCTCTGCAAAACTCTGGCTCTTACACCCAGCATAAAGTTAGGCCGTTACTATCCCACCTCATAAAGTCGCACAAATTTCCTTACATAAAGAACCACCTTACAGTAAGCAATATGAGAACCATTCCAGTGGAAAAAGCAGATCAAAAGTTCGCTTCCGAATTCGTCAAACTGAGTCAATATAACATTCCAAAACGGCCTTTGTTTGCTAATTCGAACTCCCAAAGTTCGTCGAGTGCCCCGGTGTCCCTTCCGCCACAGCCCCCGTCTCGATACCTTGTGTTCTCTCCTCGCCTGTGCTACGAGGATCATAAAACGCCGATGGAGTGAGGAAATCCCATCGTCTAGCAGGCGACGAGCACCATCTTAGCGCGTCTCGCCCAAGGGAAAAGGGGACGGTTATGTTTTATGTCGAAAACTTGCGGTACTAGCGATTTTGGCTCCCGAGACAAATGATGTGCAGATAAAGGAGATAGTTTTATATCATTTCGATAAGCATATAAGTTTTCTTTATCACAGATATAATGGAAATTCGAACTTCACGACGTCAAATGAATTGTATGGGAATGGTATCTAAAAAGTTGACTTACAATCCACACTCATGATTTGCGTCACTGATTGAGATGGTCCCTGATTTCCACAAGAGACAGTTCTAGTAACATCCTAGAATACGTTTCCGATTATGAATTATCCAAAAATATGCAAGTGTGTAAAGAAAAAGACCTGGATTCACACAAGCCTTGGAGAGAGGCCTTAGAGTGGTGCAGCAGAGGGTTCGGAGGAGCCAAAGGGGGAGCCACAATGTACGTGAGTTGCATTGTTCATCCCGCGAGGGAGTAACAACTCAAAGTAGAGAGGAGATGAGAGGCTACAGTAAGAAGGGGTTTGGGGGAATCTGGAGGAAGGGGAGAAATATTAAAGGGAAAAAATATGGAATGTGCAATGGAAAGGCTTTCGCGGAGCCATTTTCCTAGGGAAAAATATATAGAAGAAAAAGTAAAACAAAAAATAACTTAATAAAGTTTGCAAGATCATTCCTCTTCCAAAAATCCATAGAGATGAGAAGAATAACTAAATAGCTATACATCCCCTGGAATGAGCAATCATTTTACAAAGTAATTATTGCACTGCAGTTTGCTGGTCCAGATTACATTCTTGATCCGTATGTCATAATTATGGTGGTGATTTTTTTAGCTTAGAATGACAGCG
>NW_028234421.1:14085302-14090302 GCF_977035675.1 Penaeus japonicus | reverse complement strand
TCTCTCTCTCTCTCTCTCTCTCTCTCTCTCTCTCTCTCCTTGTTTCTTTCTCTCTTTCTATAATTATGCACTCGTTTTATCTACCCATTTATGTACCGATCGATCGATTGATAGGCCGATCAATCGGTCTGTTTATCTATTTATTTTTCTATCTACTTATGCATATATTTCCATCTCTCTCTATTCTCCCTCTCCTCCATCTCCTCTTTCCTAGCCTAACTCAACTCTATGTTTCCCAAACAATGCATATATCTATTTCGGTATATTCATTCAGTCTCTTTCAAAGTCTTCAACCACCCCTATGTCTATATCCTTTACATATCCTTTATGAAACTGTAGCACGAAATTAGGAAATCTTTGAGCTTTGAAATGAAACTGTAGTAGTTGTTTTCTTATCATTTTTCGATTGTACATTTCTTATGGAGCCTTTCTATTGTTATTAGTAAATTAGAATGACAACAAGAGGACACAAGGAGATAGACGGGAAAGAGAGAGAAAGAGAGAAAGAGAGAAAAAGAGAGAAAGAGAGAGATCAAAGTTCATTCTCTGGAATTTCCATTTTAATCTCCAGAGAGAACCGGAGGGCGTGTGATATAAACCAAACGTTGAAGTCTTCAGTTTTATCCCGAGTGAAGAAACATGCATATAACTCGTTCCCAGACCCTTGCGAAATAATGAAATGAGGACACGTCTCTGAGATGTGTCTTTAAAACCCCTCCCCTCGCTGGAAAGGAAAAGAAAACACGGTAAGAAATGGCTCTCCTCGGTTTCACCCTCTCCTCACATTTCTCTCCCTCCGCCGCCACTTTCGATAAACACTTCTGAAACAAATACATTATTGATGCATTTTCTTCCGCGTCTCCACTCTCATTTCGCCATTCTCTTGGCATTTGATCAATACTTCTTAACACTACCTCTCCTTTACGTTCCCCCCCCCCCTCCTCCCCCTTTCTCACTATCACAAGACCTCCTGCGCCTTCTCCTCCCCCTCCCCCTTCCTCTCCCTTCATAATGGTATTCCACCCTCTCCCTCTTCCTTCTCTATCTCTCTCCTTCACCCTCTTTCTTCTTACCTCGATGGTCCTTATCCTCATCCTTCTTTTTTTCTGGGGCCTGAATTAAGAGAGCTGAACACGCAACTCCCTACGAAAGAAAAGAGAAGATAAAGCTGAGGAAAAAATGATACGAAGAAAAGGGAAGTGTTAGATTTTTTTTTTTTTTTTAAGTGGGAAATCGTTAGCCAAACATCCCTGTGAGTTTTGATATTTCTCGTATCTTGTTATTTAATCCATCTGGAACGCCTTCTCTAATACCGGGATTACCAATCTAATGGTAAGGGTGATTAGCACGACAAATGAAAACGGAATGACATATATCTTTGTTATTTGATGATGTTGATACCTGATTCTCTTTCATGTCCCACTATCATGCCATGGGGAACCGGGAGGAACAGAAGGCATGAATATTACACATGGCGAAGACCATGAACACGCGGCATGTCGGAGTCTGAGATTTCTCTCTCTCTCTCTCTCTCTCTCTCTCTCTCTCTCTCTCTCTCTCTCTCTCTCTCTCTCTCTCTCTCTCTCTCTCTATCTATCTATCTCTCTTTCTCTCTCTCCCTCCCTCCCTCCCTCTCTTTCTATCTATCTATCTATCTATCTATGTGTGCATGTTTCTGTCTCTTGAATGAAAAAAAGATTCAAGATCTCGTCATGCTAAGCCAATAGTGCCCTATTGTTAATAGGGCCACTTTCTGGCATAGTCGATAATGTATAGTGACCGCTGTGTGGGTTGTATGACCGAGTGTCTGTGAGTCTGGCTGTGGCGGAGGAGGAGGAACGCTACAGAATCGATAATAGCGGTGGAATTCCTTAATGTCACCGTATCGAGTGGTTAACATAATGAGGATTTGTTTGGGTTTGTTATTGTTATGGATGGATGCGAGTAGTTTAGCTCGTTCCAGGCAATTCCGATATGAAAACCATACTGAATGGAAAGTAAAGTACTTCTAGTGATATGGGCAGCTGATTCTTCGTAACAAATCCATGGAGTAACTTTCTTGGACATTTTACCGACCGAAATCGATAGATAATTCCATCAGACGAAACCAAGTAACGCCATAAGACGTAAGAAGAGAGCCACCAGTCCGAGTCTTATTGGGAAACCATTTGAAAGGCGTCGCTTCCTTCGCTAATCGATTCAAGACGACGACTGACATTACCTCCTTTGTTTTTGTCTCAAGAGATTGTTCGGATTTGCTATAGAGTGATTAAACCCAGACCCTTCATAGACTCATCTTGAGAAAGGAGGAATTGTTTACTTGAATTAGAGGCGTTTGCTCACGGGGTGTAGAATAATGGAACGGATTAAAGACGATTGTAAGGTGCGTGTTTGTCTGTCGGTCGGTCGGTGCAGTGTGTGTTCTTTATGTAGCTCTATCTTTCTTTATTACTCTCCCCATTTCTCTTTCTTCTTTCTTTCTCTCCCTCTGTGTTATCTTATGCAACTCCTCCTCCTCCTCCTATTCCTCTTCCTTTTTTCTTCTTCTTTTTCTACTTCTTCTTCTCTTTTTACTTCTTCTTCTTCTTCTTCTTCTCTTCTTCCTCCTCCTTCTCCTTCTCCTACTCCTCTTTCTCCTACTCCTTCTCCTTCTCCTACCCCATCTCATTTCCCTTCTTATACTCCTCCGCCTCATTTACTCTTCTTCTACATCGGCTTCCTCTCTTTTTCATCTTCTTCTTCTTCTTCGTCATCTTCTTCTTCCTCTTTTTACCCTTCCTCCTCTTCTTCTCCTTCTTATCATCTCCACCATCGCCACCGACGGCATAAGGAGACAGAACATAAGACCACAAGTTTATGGATAGAATTTACTACTCGTGCCCTCTTTACAAGGCCCTGGGGAGTCTCACTCGCTTCGCACACCACGCCTGTTTTCTTCATTATTAATGGGCGTGTATTCATTTGCTGCATCGTATTCTTCGGCTTTTTCTTCTTTTTTCTTTTTTTTTCGTTGTCTTCTTCTTCTTTCTCATCTTCTTATCCATATTCTTCGGCTTCTTCTTCCACTTCTTTTCCTTCTTTTTCTGCTTCATCTTCTTTTTCTTCATCCTCATCTTTGTCTTCTTCTTCTGCTATTCTATTCTCTGTTTAGCTCAACGATAAATAATTTAATCGCGAAAGAACGAAGATTTTGAATATTTGCGTTCACTTGTCCCGAGTTCTTATCTTTTTCTTTTCTATTTAGACAATCACATTGAGAGTTAAAAGTGATTGCTTGCTTTCCGTTTAGAGAGAGAGAGAGGGGGGGGGGAGAGAATATGCATTAGGGAGATGTTTGTATTGCGTGAGTATCATCCACAGAAGACTATTTATTATTTGAGATTCTTATCTTTCAATACTCAGACCATTTCATTTCCTGCCCATATACATTTCCCTCCTCTTATAGCTATTGTTTACCATCTTGCATAATGAATTATATCTTTTTAGATTATTTGCTCACATTTTTTTACTTTTCGTATGTGTGTGTTTGTGCTTGTTATTAACCTATTTGCATTATTGCTTATTCTTTTCTTGTTCTTCGTCCCTTCCTACTCTCTCCATTCGGTGTGATTAGGAAGCAGGAACACAACACAGTCATTTAGATCGACTGCTGGAGATAAGCTTCCGAAGCTCCAGGTTGAACTCAGGTCATTACTAATGACTGTGAGGTCAACGGGCGCAGCAGCCTGGATTTATATATCCTTATTTGCTTTTCCGTCAATGATTTTATATTAAACACACATATGCATAAATACATATAAACATGCATTCAGATACACACACACATATATGTGTGTGTTTGTTTGTGTGTGTGTGTGTGTGTGTTTATATATATATATATATATATATATATATATATATATATATATATATAGAGAGAGAGAGAGAGAGAGAGAGAGAGAGAGAGAGAGAGATAGAGAGAGAGAGAGAAGCAAAGAGAGAGAAAAAAGTGAGATATATATCCGAATGTATGTATCACTCGTTTTCTCTCCTCTCACTGTAGTGCTTCTTGTTCTGTCAACTGTCCTACGAACTCCCGCAATTGGTCTTTCTCTAATCCTCTCCCCTCAGCACACACTCGCCCTTCCCCTCTCTCGTCGGTCCCAAACCTTCCCTTCTGGCGGTACGCTCGCTCTCCCCGTGGCCGTACTTATAACCCTTTCTCCTTTGGACGTACTCACTAACCTTTGTTACGGTTTAATGGCTTTTTTTTCTCTTTCAATTTCTATTTTTTTATGGAATTCTCTCATATCATTCCCCCGGGCTGCACTAGAGTCCTCCCCCGCTGTGCTTGAGCCGGCGACCCCCTCTTCAGCAGCCGATCTGCTTCCACAATGAACCCTCTTGCCTCTTAGTCTTGGTTATTACAATGGTCCCCTCTTTTCCCCTTTAGCATTCCCTCACTAATTCCCACAATATTTAATTGTTTCTACTAGGCTTACTCTTGAGTGGCTGATCCATCATCATCACTTGCTGGCTTGTATTGTCTGATTTCATGGAGGAACTAGAGAGAAATTATATTTGTTCTCACAGTTTGTACTAAACCTGCGAAAAGTTGATTGACTGTGTAAGTGGGTAGAGGATTTCTTGTTGATGTATAACAAAACCAAGTCTCGTGAGTTTAAACTCTCCAGATCAAGGAGGTTCTGCAGAAATTGCAAATCAAGTTGTGGGAACACCATATGCATTTGGACAGCTTGATGGACGTTTAATTATTTTCTTGGAATTAATGTAAACACATTTTAAGGCGGTTTTTCTTATCATCTGTCGCCGGGAGAATACTGTTGGTCACTGATAAGTCTTGAGATTTATGACCCAGTCGAGAATAAGTATTCATCTCAGTCAAGTATTCGTTCTGATCTTCGTCTGCCAGGCACCCCTCTGGTCTAGATTAATCTAATTTTTTCCCTCGGGATTTTTTCTCTAAAGCTCTCCGTCTTCCCTTCTTGGAGCAAAAGTTT
>NW_028234421.1:14072802-14080302 GCF_977035675.1 Penaeus japonicus | reverse complement strand
TATGTGTGTGTGTGTGTGTGTGTGTGTGTGTGTGTGTGTGTGTGTGTGTGTGTGTGTGTGTGTGTGTGTGTGTGTGTGTGTGTGTGTGTGTGTGTGTGTGTGTGTCTTTTTATGCACCATTTCCGGATTCCAATACGCATAGCGACTTCAGCCATTTTAGACATATCTATCTCAGTTTATCATATCCACCTCCCTCAATGATATAAAAATCTACTAAACTGGAGAAAGAATATATAAATATTCAACGTCTTTATCCCCTTTCACTGTCTCCGTTGCTAAGACAGATTATCAAATCGGTATTTCGAAAACATCAAGCCAATATTACATCGTTCAGTTATAGCCATCGTTACACATACGCGCACATGTAAAAGCACACACACACACACACACACACACACACACACACACACACACACACACACACACACACACACACACACACACACACACACACACACAAACAAACACATACACAAACACGCAGAGAGAGAGAGAGAGAGAGAGAGAATGAGAGAGAGAGAGAAAGAAAGAGAGAGAGAGGGAGAGAGAGAGTCTTTAATGGACATAACAACCCTTCACCATGAACCTTTCAACGGAATATTATTACGAGGTCGGCTGTTCATGGGCGAAATTGACATTTAGTTATGAAGAGGCTTGGACCGGCGAAGGAAAGGAGGGAGTGAATGTAAACGTAATTCTCCTTTGATTAACTCATGTTTCTGAGTTATTTTTTAGCAGATGCGATTAAAACATTGGTTGTTTCTCTCTCTCCTGTTCTGTCCTGTTGTTATTCTCTCTCTCTCTCTCTCTCTCTCTCTCTCTCTCTCTCTCTCTCTCTCTCTCTCTCTCTCTCTCTCTCTCTCTCTCTCTCTCTCTATCTATCTATCTATCTATCTACCTCTATCTCTATCTATCTATCTATCCCTCTCTCTCTCTCTCTCTCTCTCTCTCTCTCTCTCTCTCTCTTTCTCTTCTCTCTCTCTCTCTCTCTCTCTCTCTCTCTCTCTCTCTCTCTCTCTCTCTCTCTCTCTCTCTCTCTATCTATCTATCTATCTATCTATCTATCTATCTCTCTTTCCCTTTATCTTTCTCTATCTCTCTATAAGATAGACAATTTCCAACAAAGGCAAAGGCATGTGTATCCGCGTGTTGTGAAGAGAAGACAACACACGGTTCTATACATTCTCATTAGTTTACACGTGTGTTTGTTTTGTCAACATGGTGGATCACGTGGTATCCTGATATTACAGTCGTGTTCGGCGGGGAAACCGGTGGTGGCCTTGTTTATTGTCTCTCGGTGTACTTGTGTCAGCTCTTCACTCTGTTTCCTTCTGGGTCTTTTTGGTCACCTTTTTTTTTCATTTCGTCCTGTCTTTTTCTTTTTTCTTTTTTCTTTATCCTTTTTTTTAGTCTTAGTATAAAAGCTATGTGATGGAGGTTCTAGATTAGATTAAAGGTTGGTGTTGAAATTTAACATGTCGATTTAGTAGAGAAACATTTTACTTTTTAAAAGTTCCCACTTTCTCTCCCTTCCTCCTTCCGTCTGTATGGTATCCTTTCCTTTATCATATATATCTTCAAATAAACTATAATCAAAGTAAATCTTCCACCACAATGTCGTTCACTTCATTTGCATTGGTAACGAAGCTGATGATGAACGAGAAGAAAACAAAAAACAAAAAACAAAACTAAAACAACTTGAAAATAGTTTCTTGTCGTCCAACTAGAGACAAAAGTTCCCGATCTTGCCAACGTATAAGAAATAGTTATAAAAAAAACGTGGAAAATACACGCGGAGCTAACGAGGGACACATCCACTCCCCCCCCCCCTAAAAAAAAAGGTAATCCAACGATGAAGGCTCTATATGGCACTAGCGGTGAAAGGAGGTGCCAACTGGATGAACAGAGGAGGGGGATGGGGCGTGGAAGGAGCCAAAGAGGAGGAGAGGGGACAGGGATAGAGACGGGGGGGGGGGGAGGAGAGAACTTAAGGGGGGGAAGAGGGTGGGGAGGATGGGTGGATAAGAAGGTTAAAGGAGGAGGAGAGCGAGAGGGCAAAGGGGTAGGAGAAGGGGGAGGTGGTGAGGGTTAAAGGGAAAAGCATCAGAAAGGAAGGTCGAGACATCTCCAATGTTTTACTAGCTCCTTGAGCAGGTATGCTGTCTTCTGGCTACTCAAAATAGGAAGGGAGAAAGAGACTAATATGTTACAGGATGGAAGACGAAGAGAGAGTGAATACTAATGGAACGAGAGGGAAATGGGAAAATAAAACGTTCGTAAAAAAAGGCTGTGGATGCATAACCTTTTTTCTCTCTCTCCTCTTTTTTCTCCTTTTTTCTTTGATTTGGTAGATCGCAATTAAATGGGTTTTCTGATCCATGCAAATGATCTTTGCCTCTGAATCCTTCATTTCGAGATATATATAGCTGGCCAGTGACATTCGTTAAGACATCCTGAGTATTTCCGCTCGCATGTGCGTGTAAGTGTGTGTTTTTGTATGTGTTTGTTTGTGTGTGTGTGTGTGTGTGTGTGTGTGTGTGTGTGTGTGTTTGTGTGTGTGTATGTATGTGTGTGTGTTTGGTTTTGTGTCTGTGTTTGTGTGAGTATTGACATATGTAAGCATGTAAGTAGTCACGTCTGTACGTACGATTTTGCAGGCAGTCCGTGTGTGATCCTAATAACATTGTCTCCCGGTAAATTGTTTTATCGAAAATTCATTATAGTTATCGGAAACACGCCTTCTCGCAGCTTGCCACATTATCAGCGACCTTATCCCTTGAAAGAACAGATGGTGGCGTCGTCTTGGATTCTCAAGAATATCTCCCTTTTGCTATTGGTCAGTAGATTGGGCCATCGTTCTCTCGCCCTGGCTGTCGATGAGGGACTAAATTCTTTATGGTTTTGCCCATTTTGCTTTCATTTATTTTTATCTTTCTGTCTATAATGCTTCGCAGGGATTGTGATTGCATTTGTCTTTGTTTCCTTCATCTCTCTCTCTCTCTCTCTCTCTCTCTCTCTCTCTCTCTCTCTCTCTCTCTCTCTCTCTCTATCTATCTATCTATCTATCTATCTATCTATCTATCTATCTATCTATCTATCTATCTATCTATCTATCTATCTCTATCTCTATCTCTATCTCTATCTCTATCTCTATCTATCTATCTATCTATCTATCTATCTATCTATCTCTCTATCTCTATCTCTCTCTCTCTCTCTCTCTCTCTCTCTCTCTCTCTCTCTCTCTCTCTCTCTCTCTCTCTCTCTCTCTCTCTCTCTCTCTCTCTCTCTCTCTCTCTCTCTCTCTCTCTCTCTCTCTCTCTCTCTCTCTCTCTCTCTCTATCTCTCTCTATCTATCTATCTATCTATCTCTATTTATCTTTCTCTCTCTCTCCCTTTATCACTATATCTATCTCTCCTCTCTCATCTCCGCCCCCCTCGTAGATGAAAAGTAGATCCTATACTCACCGTAATGAGTCTTCACTAATATACCTCGAGGTCATTAACAAGATAGCCGGACCAGCAATTAATTATTACTTGCTTCCACGTCAGCCTAATGCTACGAGACGGGTCATTACTGAACATAAAGACCTCCCCGTCATCATCATTACAGTGCATTGTCGTCATCCCTCATCTCTACTCCCTGACATCCCTCGTTCCTTCCCCTTATTACCCCCCTCCCCCCTTCCCTCCCTCCCTCTCTCTCTCCTTTATCCTTCACTCCACTCCCCCCTCACCTCCTCTCCCTATCCTTCCAGCCCTCCACCCCTCCTTCCCTCCCTCCCTCCCTCCTTCCAGCCCTCCCTCCCTAACTCCCTCCCTCCTTCCCTCCCCCTCCCTCACCCATCCTCCTTCTGCGCTGTCATTTTCATTGATGCAATTAATCAAGATTAATATTCATGGGCATTTGGAAGTGCATTACGGCAAGACATCAACGATAACCGATCCCATGTGTCACATACAGCTATCTCGTAAAAATTATCAGTTAACACGGTAGCATTTGCCTTCGCATGGGTTATATTTTTTTTTCCGCAGTCCTTATCGCTATCTTCATTTCAAGAGGCCCTAGTGTACGTGTCATTGTGCCTGGCCCTTGCAATAAAGCCATTTTGTGACGGTCGTAATAGCGTTTTTCTTATCTGCTTTAGGCCTATTTTGAGGAAGACGTGACCCCCGCACACATTCATTTTTTTATGTATCCTTTGTTCATGTTAATGTCCTATTGTTGTTTTGTTTTTGTTTTTTTCCTTGGTAAATGTGTTTCTTTCTTTCTCTCTCTCTCTCTCTCTCTCTCTCTCTCTCTCTCTCTCTCTCTCTCTCTCTCTCTCTCTCTCTCTCTCTCTCTCTCTCTCTCCTCTCCTCTCCTCGCTACAGCTATCTCTTAGTCTTTCTCTCCTCTCTCTCTCTTTGCCTCTCTTTCTCTTCGCCTCTCTCTCTCTCCTCATTCTCTATCCTCTCTTGTGTAGCCTCTCTCTCTCTCTCTCTTTTCTCTCTCGCTCTCTTCTCTCTCTCTTCTCATCTCTCTCTCTCCTCTCTCATCTCTCCATCTCTCTCTCTCCCTGATCTCTCCATCTCTCTCATCTCCTTCATTTCTCTTCTCTTTCTCTCTCTCCCTCTCTCTCTCTCTCCTCCCTCTCTCCTCCTTCTCCCCTCTCTCTTTCTCTCCTCTCTCTCTCTCTTCTCTCTCTCTCTCTCTCATCCTCTCTTCTCCTCTCTCTCCTCTCTCTCCTCTCTTTCTTCTCTCTCTCCCTCTCTACTCTCTCTCTCTCTCTCACCCCTCATTCACTCTCTCTCTCCTTTCCCCTCTTTCTTCCTCACCTCTCTTCTCTCACTCTCTCTCTCTCTCTTCTAACTCTCTCTCCTCTCTCTCTCTCTCTCTCTCCCTCTCTCTCTCTCTCTCTCTCTCTCTCTCTCACTCTCTCCTCTCTCTCTCTCTATCTCTCAAACTATCTATTTATCTGTCTATCTATCTATTTATCTATCTATCTATCTATCTATCCATTTCTCTCTCTTTAGCTCTCTTTCTTTAAGTCATTAATCGAATGATACAATGAAACATCTCTGTTTTCATATTCTCTCTCTCTTTCTCGTTTTTTCTTTATACCCCGAACGGAGGTGATGCTGCACACCTCGAAAATTTTCACTCAGTCTTGGTAAATAAACATGAACGGCCTTTGATACAATTCTCTTTTCGTATTCTGCATACTTGACGATCTGCCTCTATCTGTATCTGTTTGTCTATATTTGTCTCAGTCTCTATATCTCTCACTCTATCTCTCTCTCACAATGAAACACTAATATCTATCTATCTATCTATCTATTCTCGTCCTTCTCTCTCTCTCTTTTCTCTCTCCTCTCTCTCTCTGTCTCCTCCCTAGATCTTGTCCTCTCTCTCTCTCTCTTCCTCTTCCTCTCATCTCTCTCTCTCCTCTCTTCTCTCTCTCCTCGCTCTCTCTCTCTCCTCTCTCTCTCTCCTCTCTCCTCTCTCTCCTCTCTCTCTCTCTCTCTCTCACTCTCCTTCTCTATCTCTCTCTCTCTCTCTCTCCTGCTCCTCCTCTCTCTCTCTCTCTCTCTCTCTCCTTTCCCGCTCTCTCTCTCTCTCTCTCTCTCTCTCTCTCTCTCTCTCTCTCTCTTCTCTTTTCTCTCTCTCTCTCTCTTTGTGTGTATGTATATGTGTGTTTCTTCTCATATCTATGCGAGTCTATCTAAAATGCAGGCAAGAGGATCTGTGCACGCAAACTGCAACACGCACATATATAATCATCCCCATGTTCACATACCTGTTTGCGCCTCTGGGACCCGGGCGAAGGGGGGAGAACTTTTTACGGCCGCCGCAATTAATTTTG
This sequence comes from Penaeus japonicus, assembly GCF_977035675.1. Taxonomy (NCBI): domain Eukaryota; kingdom Metazoa; phylum Arthropoda; class Malacostraca; order Decapoda; family Penaeidae; genus Penaeus; species Penaeus japonicus. Next base: position 14,074,459 of record NW_028234421.1, on the reverse strand, counting down.
GATCATGAGCATTTTCTGAAATGAACTCAAATCACGTAAGGCCAAAGGTCATCGGAAGAAACAGAGGCAGATTTTTATTTCCTAAGATTACGGTCGATACATCCTGGGATTTTTAATGTGAAACTTGTGTATACTGAGATTGATATTATCTTTAGTTCTACGAGAGTCATTATCATTACTCTTTGTGATGCTATTATTCTTACTGTTTTATCTATTTAATTTGCACTTTGTTCTTGCAACATGAACGCAGATTTGTAATCTTAATGTATTACATTGGTATTACATTTAACAATAAAAAAAAAACAAAATGATGATACTGATATTATGATAGATAAGAATGATATAAATGCTAAATATAATATAATTAATGACAAGACAATAAAAGATATAATATATATTCAAGACAGAAAATAGTAAATTATAAAGATAGTGGTAAAGACAATGATATTAATAATATTAGCAATGGTATTGAAACCAATGATGATAATGGTAATAATGTTAGTGATAATAAAAATAATGATAATAAGGAATTTTCGGTAAGACCGACCTGAAAAGAAAGGTAAAGTTTGTACCATAACTGCGCAGATTTACTATCTTGATTACAGGTTATTATAGGTAAAAAAAAAATCATATTTCTTTCTTATTTCGGACATCGTCCCAGTTAAGCTGTAAAGCGAAAATAAATGGGAGGTGATGCTTGTGGGTTGGAAGGGAAAAAGAGAGAAAGAGAATGAGGGAAAAATGAGAGCGGGAAGAGAGGGAGGGAGAGGGTGGCGGCGAGAGATGAAGGGAGAGAGGGAGTGAGGGAGCGATGGAGGAAATAGGAAAAGGAGAGAAAAAGGGATGGAAAAAAAAGAGTGAGTGAGAGAGAGAGAGAGAGAGAGAGAGAGAGAGAGAGAGAGAGAGAGAGAGAGAGAGAGAGAGAGAGAGGGAGGGAGGGAGGGAGAGAGAGAGAGAAAGTGAGAGATAGATAGATTAATAAATAGATAGATAGAGAGAGAGAGAGTAAAAGACCTAAAAATAATAGCAAACAAAAAAAAAACCCTTCCCCACATAGGTGCGCAGGCGCGTGAACCTCCACCTGAAAAAGAGTTATGTTGCAGAATATGTAGTCTGGTATTTGAGTCTAGTGATAGTTGAGTGGGTGATGCATTGCACGCCAACCAGTAACAATTGCAGCCATAAGGCAAGGTCGTAAAGCCAAGCGGTAGGTGGAATAGGATTGTAATGGACGGGAATTAATGGAGGTTTCCTTTTGAATAAGAGGGTAGTCCTTGCTGACGGATTGCTATGGCTCTTTTACATCAACGCAATAAACGAAATTCGGATATTTATGTTGACGGGCTTTTCTCATTCTCTCTCTCTCTCTCTCTTTCTTTCTTTCTCTCTTTTTCTATCTTTTTCTCATTCTCTCTCTCTCTCTCTCTCTCTCTCTCGCTCTCTCTCTCTCTCTCTCGCTCTCTCTCTCTCTCTCTCTCTCTCTCTCTCTCTCTCTTCTCTCTCTCTCTCTCTCTCTCTCTCTCTCTCTCTCTCTCTCTCTCTCTCTCTCTCTCTTCCTCTCTCTCTTCTCACTCTCTCTCTCTCTCTCTCTCTCTCTCTCTCTCTCTCTCTCTCTCTCTCTCTCTCTCTCTCTCTCTCTCTCTCTCTCTCTCTCTCT
>NW_028234421.1:14050302-14057802 GCF_977035675.1 Penaeus japonicus | reverse complement strand
ACCAACAGTATCATTATTACGTGTAATCATCTGCATATTTTACACTTCCTATTGAGAAGCTTGCGTATAACACTAAGCCAGGAACGTCTCTCTAAGTATTGGCACAAGCTTTCCATCACGGCCTTGTGAGTGCCTTGTGTCTACAGTCATCTCGCCTCGTTGGAGCACTCCCCTTGCTTAATAGATCTCTCATGCATAAACAATATTGTGTGTACAGCAACTAACTCTTCCCCGTTACCCTTTATACAGCATGGGTATAAAACTCCGTGCGCGTACAGTTATTGTTCGTAAAGATTCTGAAATGTAATATGTTATAGCAAAAGGTTTTACGAAAAGGTTGAGTGGATTTTTTTTTCTTTCTTTCTTTTTCTTTTTGCGTCTCAAATCCTCCTGTTTCTTAGAATAAATGTGGTATCATAATGGGTCTCTCAGGCGCGGAAACGAAGCTCAGATTTTTGACCCGCGAAGAGTTTCCCTTAAAGATACAAAAATGTGTATATGCAGAAACCTCCGGGTACTCGATCACATACGTCACAGAAGGGGGAGGGGCGGGGGAGCTAACTGCCTGACCTGCTTCGGGGGATACATTTGTTATGGGCCTCGCACAAACACCCGCGCCAACATTATGGTAATGAGTTTCCGTGGGAAATATTATGCGCTCATCTCGCACTATGCACGCACACCTACACACTCGAGCGCCGACAGAACACATACATACACACACACACATAGACATACACACACACACACACATACACAAACACAAACAAACAACAAAGCAGTGCCTTTCCAACTTACACTGCGCACACACACAGAACGTGCATCACACACATCGCCACACACGCACACGCACACGTGGCCATTCAGCCATCCGATAAAGAGGTCAAAGGAAGTGAAATCTTTTCCACATTTGAATGTATGTCATTGCGAGATGAAGTGAAATAAAGAGAGGAAGTAGGATGAAGAGAGAAAGATGGAGAATAGAGGAAAAAGAGGATGGAAAGAGACTGAAAAGATGAATAAATGCATGGCCCACGCACGCCACGATAAAGAGAGAAGGGAACAGACGAGGAGGAGAAATAATAAACATACTGGTGTATGAATACTCCGATTCGGAAGCTCCCCTCCTCTTCCCTCATCACTCTTCAACCCCCTCTCCTCTCCCCATTCCCTCTACCCCCACCCCCTCCATCTCCCCCTCCACCTCCCTCTCCTCCTCCTCCTCCTCCTCCTCCTCCTCTTCCCCCGAACACTCCTTCACGGTCTCCTGAGTCAGTCTTGTGGTTAATGAATTCACTAATGCTATTGACTTCTTTAGTTTTTTCTTTTTCTTTTTTTTCTGCTCCTTCTTCTTCTACTTAACTCTCTCCGTCCATTTTTTCACAATGGTATTAAACTTTCCGATAATTACAAGGCGATTAATTTAATTTCATAAGGGGGATGGAACATATCGGTTATGTTAAAAATGTTTGTTTTTTTCTATTTACAAAAGAACACTGATGGTAAGTTTAGCGATAATTGAATAAACATTTTTTTATAGCCTCCTTTAAGATCAATCCCATAATCTTTTAATCATAATTTGGGGAATAAAAGAGGGCAATATTCACATTATCAAATGCAGATATAGGATAAGTAACATATAAAGCGTGTGTATCGTCAATATATACTAAAAAAAAAAATAATAATAATAATAATAATAATAATACAAAGTGTCGATGAGCATAACCAACCCACTACGTTTTCCAGGAAGAGTAAGCACACCGCCTTAACCAACACGTAACAAGACAATAAACAGACACACCATGATATAAACAACAATGAGAATAGTAATATATTCTCCCATTCTGGTATTCCTCTTGCCCCAACCCCCAAAAAAATAATAGAAAAAAAACTAAAAACAAAAGATAAAAAAAAAATAAAAAAAAAATAGATTTACAAATAAAAGCTCCTTTGTGGGAAAACGCTTGCATAATGCGAAAGAAAGCCGTGCAGCTCCCGCCTCGGCCTAACCTAACCGTGAACAATACGAACAGCACAGGCGTTCCAGGAAAAACACGACGGGGAGAGTCTAAGCGATGACGAACGATCAATAAAGATAACCAGCCCCCAATATCGTACAAGTGTCTTCACAGGGAGGTTACAAGAGCTTCCTTAGTGTGTGTGGGGTTGGGGGAAGGGGGAAGGGGGGAGGGGAGATGGCGAGTGCGTAGTGGGGGAGAAAGGGAGGAGCGTAGTGGGGAAGGAGAAGGGGGAGCAGGAGGGTGTGGTGTGGTTGGGAAGGGGAGGGGGGAGTAAGGGGGTTTGGTGGGGGACCAAGAAGGTGTGGTGGGGAAGGACGAAAGGGAGAGGGTGGAGTGGGGAAAGGAAGGGGTGAGAAAGAGAAGGTGTAATGGGGATGAATAACGTAAGGCTGAGAGCACTGGGGTGGGGAGGGGGGGTGGCAACTGAGGACATGGAGGGGGGGTAGGAGGGAGGGGGGGACATGTAAAAATGTTATGTCGCATGAAATGATCCGGAAAGAAACGAGACTAGAGTGTGAGGTAGTGTATTACATAATGGCGAAAGCTAAATTGTACATTACAGATAAAGGGGATGAAGTGTTAGGACTTTCATGCAAAGAGGAAATACCAACTTGAGAAATGGCAGTTCCTTTATCATTATAAGTTTGCGTGTGTGCGTGTTTTTCTTTTCTGTGTGTGTGTGTGTGTGTGTGTGTGTGTGTGTGTGTGTGTGTGTGTGTGTGTGTGTGTGTGTGTGTGTGTGTGTGTGTGTGTGCAATACAGACACCACCAACAGAAGAAGAAACACCCAAGACTTTCCAGCGTAAAACGGAGAGCTCGTTTCAAGAAGAATAAAAACAACAACAACAACAAAAGACCAGATGATACGGACCCACAAAAGAAAGAGTAAGAAGGCTTTCCACAGTACTATCTATGCTAGTCTTTGGAATCCCAGTTTTTGAAACGCGTTAATCCCGGTCCTCGAGGGAGTTTCTTTGGGAATAGGGAGGAAGGGGGGGGGGAGGAAGGTGAAATGGGGCCTGAGGGGGCAAGGGAGGGGGGTAGGAGGAGGAGGAGGCGGCGGAGAAGGGGGAGGAAGGGAGAGCTGGGGGTGGCTGGAGTAGAGGAGTAGGTCGGAGTGAGGAAATAGTTGGTGGAGGAAGGAGCAAGTAGGAGATGATGGAGGTGTAGGGGGGGGGGGGTAAGACGGTGGAGGAGAAGGAAAGGGGGAAACGGTGGAGGGGGAGGGAATGAGAGACGGGGTGAAGATAATCTGTCTATTTTTGCATTTTGAAATACGCATGAAAAAGAAAAAAGAAAGAAAAAGAGATAGACAGAAAGATAGAAAGTCAATTTCAATCAATTTTCAATATATACTTTAAGCTCTTTCGTATGAGAATACATTTCCTCATTCCTCTAACTGCATGCGAGAATGTGACAGAGCCTGTCATAAGCAGAGCCAATAATGTCTGTCTATCCAAATTAGATTCCAAATATATATTTTCTCTCTCTCTCTCTCTCTCTCTCTCTCTCTCTCTCTCTCTCTCTCTCTCTCTCTCTTTATCTCTCTCTCTCTTTCTCTCTCTCTCTCTCTCTCTCTCTCTCTCTTCTCTCTCTCTCTCTCTCTCTCTCTGTCTCTCTTTCTCTCTCTCTCTCTTCTCTCTCTCTCTCTCCTTCCTCTCTCTCTCTCTCTTCTCTCTCTATCTCTCTCTCTCTCTCTCTCTCTCTCTCTCTCTCTCTCTCTCTCTCTCTCTCTCTCTCTCTCTCTCTCTCTCTCTCTCTCTCTCTCTCTCTCTCTCTCTCTCTCTCTCTCTTTTCTCTCTTTCTTTCACTTTCTTTCTTTCTCTTGCCTTTGTCTCAAAAAAAATCATATCTATTTGTGCTGTTTCCATCATTTCCATCTTCCCATCTTAGAAATATTCCTCAATAAACCACAGAAAACGAAGATCAGTCATTTCATATCATCCACTCTTTCCATCAATCCTCTCATGGGTTCTAGGACCGTGGCTGAGGAAGGGGGAGGGGGAGGGGGGGTGTCAAGAGAGGGTATGGTGGGAGAGGGAAAGAAAGTCCCCCCCCACACACACACACCCATGACGAACGGGTAAAGAAATCTTCAAGCCTCCTCGGCCTCGTGTTCCTAGTTCGCTTTCCGACTAATCACGCGTGACCGTAATGCCTACCGGGATGAGAGCGAGGGCTAACAGAGGCTAAGGCTATTGACCGCTATCGATTACCTATTGTCCACCCACACCCGCACGCACAGACACGCGCGCGCGCGACCCCGCTCTCCTCCTTTCTTCTTCCTGTTGTTCCCGACCCGATCCGTCTCCTTCGGCCCGGTGCTCGTGCCTTTGCTGACTCTTGTGTCGGTCAGTTCTTCTTATTTTCATTCTCTTGGTTTGCCTTTATTTAGGTGTAGATTAGATTAAATATATACGTACACAAACTCACACACACACACATGTGTATGTGTGTACGTGTGTGTGTGTGTGTGTGTGTGTGTGTGTGTGTGTGTGTGTGTGTGTGTGTGTGTGTGTGTGTGTGTGTGTGTGTGTGTGTGTGTGTGTGTGTGTGTGTGTGTGTGTGTGTGCGTGCGTGTGTGCATGCATGCATATTCATTCACTTTATCTTATCCATACCACCCATACCTCCCGCATATCTTCCCCTTGAATTCCCGTCGCCTAATCGCATTGTCGTGTCACGTGACTCACCCAAACGCCACGCCCGTCATTCCGCTCTTTGATCATCGCCTGTCATTTTGCCACATTTTCCGTCGTTAATCCTTCTATCCGTCACCCTATTGCCCTAACCTCCTCTATCTTCTCCCCCCCCCCTTTCGAAGAGGCTGTGTCTATTATAACAAGCGCCTGGTTCATCGCTCTCCGCCAGACGGCGCCGTTAGCCAATTGTTCCGGCATGAAAGGCTGGCGTACTTTAGGTGCGAGGGAGGGGAGTGGGATTAATGTATCTGGTTTAGTAGGTTAAAGAGGCCTCGGTAGCATCTCTCTCTCTCTATCTGTCTATCTACCTGTTTGTCTATCTATCTATTTCTCTGTTTGTCTATCTATCTATCTATCTACCTATCTGTCTGTCTGCTTACCTATCTATCTATATATTCATCTATCTACTCATCTTTTTATTTCTCGCTCTCTCTACCTCCCTTGCTTACTCAAATATTCACTCAACATTCTTCAACATTCCCTCCCCCTCCCCCTGCCCCCCTCCCCTTCCCCACCACCCCGAGCCTTGAACCCATTTTTTCAATGATCCTCGTTCCTCTTCCTCTCTAGTTCTTCCTCGTTCCGCCGAGTGACCTCTCGAAATTCCAGGTCAAGTGCGCATTATTCCAGCTGAACCTTAACCGGAAGACTTTCACGCCAGAGCGAAAGGAGATGATAATTGGTAATATATGATAGTGATGATGATGTAAAGTTATGATGATTTTATGAAATGATGACTTACATCAAGAAATGGAGGTTGGAATTGATTGCTAGAGGATAATTAGATTAGAACATAAGACATCATTAAATGAAAAAGAATCCACAAAAATAAAGGTGCTAACAATGCTGATAGTATTGAAGATAAAAGTATTATGATTATGGTAGTAATAATGCCGCAACATATTTAATAAGAAAATGATTGTCGTATGGGCCATATACCAATAACAGAAATATTAGATATAACACCATTTTTAGGCCTACTCCCGGACAAAGATCCTCTAAGTTTCCTCATATCTTGGACTACATTTTTTCGCTTTTCGTTTCTTTTTTTTATCATTATGGTTTCCATCTTATATTATACTTTTGGCTGGATTTTCGTCTACAGGAAAGTGATGACTTGTCTTTTGATATGGTTAATAAAAGAGAGATCAGTTCCTAAAATTATATTTATTAAATCATTATTATTCGATATCGGGATAGCGTGAAAGAGGGCAGCGAGTCATACATGAAGATATTTACTATGAAGATCATTATCATTATTGTTATCAAGATTGTTGTTGTTATTATGATTGTTATCAGAGAAGTAGTGAAGGACGAGGATGATAAGCAAATACGCATACACACACACACACACACACATACACGCAGTCTCTCTCTCTCTCTCTCTCTCTCTCTCTCTCTCTCTCTCTCTCTCTCTCTCTCTCTCTCTCTCTCTCTCTCTCTCTCTCTCTCTCTCTTTCTCTCTCTCTCTCTCTCTCTCTCACTCACTCACTTAAACACACACACACACAGACAAACAGATAGATAATGGTCTGGATGATCTGATCTTCGAAAAGACGATTCATCATGTGTATAGGGAGAGGGAGGGGATAGAGGGATGTGATGGGGGGGGGGCGAGCGAGAGAGCTTAAAAGGCGAGAGGGAAGGAGAAAGGTTATAGGATATGGGTGATGGGTGAGAGGGGGATGAAGACGGATAATAGGAATACGGATGGGAGAGGGGGGGGTGAAAGGGAAGGGAAGAGTGTTAGGGAGAAAGAAGAGAGGAGGAGAGGAAAGGCGAAAGGCAGGAAAGGGGAGAGGATGGGACGAGGACGGGTTCGACGAAGAGGGAAATGGCGATAGAGGAGTAAAGAGGAATGTGATGATGGAGGGAAGAAGGGGATAGGAGATAAGAGAGGTCGGGAACGGATTCAAAAAGAAAATAGGAGAGACGGACAGAGTTAAGAGATAAAAAGGAAAAGGAAGGAGGTGATGGAGGAGAAGGAAGAAGGTCGAGGTTATCTTTGGCACAATAGCGAAAGAGTAGAAGGGGAAACTGAAAGACAGAGTGAGAGAAGCAAAGACACAGAGAGAGAAAGAGGGAGAAAGGCAGAGAGAGAAAAAAAAAGATAGAGAGAGAGAAAGAAAGACAGAAAGAGAGAGAGAGAGAGCCAGCGAGAGAGAGAGGGGGGGGGGAGACAGAGAGAGAGAGAAAAAAAAAAAGCTAGTGAGAGAGAGAGAGAGAGGGAGACACACAGAGAGAGAGAGAGAGAGAGAGAGAGAGAGAGAGAGAGAGAGAGAGAGAGAGAGAGAGAGAGAGAGAAGCCAGTGTGAGAGAGAGAGAGAGAGGGAGACAGAGAGAGAGAAAGAGAGAGAAAGATGGAGATGTAAAGAGAGGGGGGTAAATAAACAGATGAATAGTTTCAGAGAGAGAGAGAAAAAAAAAAAAAAAGATTTAGTAAGCCTAATGAACAAACAGTTTACAGGAAAATATACGACAGATAATATGGGTCACAGAGATACTAGAAAAAAGAAAAATCTCGGAAAAAGGTGAAAATTAAAATGTGTAAGGAAAATTACTGCTACCCCCCAAAAATAAATGGGTTAGGATAATTAATTGACAAGGGAGAACGGCCACGAAAATGTTTTTGGGGAAAAAGAGCAAAAAATACAGTTATTCCTCCCCCTTTTTTTCTTCTTTTTCCTATTCTTCTTTTTTAATGGAATGAACGAGTGTTAATGGTTAATGGGGGGAATAGAGAGGGGAGACAACGAGGGAAGAGATGTAAAAAAAAT
>NW_028234421.1:14040302-14045302 GCF_977035675.1 Penaeus japonicus | reverse complement strand
TTGACCTGACTCTCGGGATTAGCTATTGACTATTGATGACCAAGACCGCCGTAACAGCTGGGTCGTTCTATCGCCCATATTTCCGCCTTTTGTTACGTTACGCTGAGAGTATTGATTGGGATTATCCAATCTTGTCGTGGACTATGCTCCGAGGCCATACATCTGCCAGTGACCTTATTATGAAAAGGTCCAAGGATTAGGAGAAAGACTGATGATACTTTGGCATTTGTTTCCCAACTCGGTTGACATTTCTTACGCATGCTGGAAATGTTAACGACCGAGGTGTACATGCGTTATACAGGCCCGACAATCTTTTCCCTTGAACCTGAGAGAAGCGATGATCATTCATTTCCATTTTTTTTTTTTTTTTTTTTTTTTTTTTTTTTTTTTTTTTTTTTTTTTTTTTTTTTATCAAATTTCCCTCTATACCTGTTTCTTGAATTACAAATCTATTTCTTCTCTTCCTTCTTCCTCTCCTCTATATACCTCCTTCCTCCGTTTTCCCTATCTTACATTCTCTCATTCTCCCTCGTCTTTTTATATCCATTTTATTTCCATTCTCTTCTTTCTTTCCTTCCTCCCTTCCTTCCTTCCTTCCTTATGTCTAATCATCTTCTTATAACCATAATCATTCAGTCTCTTTTCTGCTACTGTCGCTTCCAAGGGGATTAGAGATTGGGGGATCAATCAGGCCTTGAGAGGGAATTGGGACATCTTGGGAGCGGGGGGGGGGGGGAAGGAGGGGGTGAAAGATAGATGGAGTGAGAGGAGAGGAGGGTGAATAGTAGTGGGAGTGAAAAGAAGGGAAGAGGAATGTTTGGGGAAGGAAGGGGAAGGTGAGTAGTAGTGGGAGAGGGAGCGCACTGGAAGGAGGGGAAGCGAGGAGGGGGGAGGAGTAAGGGAGGGACTTGTGGTAGGAGAGGGAGGATAAAGGGGGAGTGAGGAGGAGGAGGAGGAGAGGGAGGGGGTATAGAAAGTAGGAGTATGATTGAGAGGGAGTAGGAGTAGGAGTGAGAGCGAGGGGGGCTTAGGGAATAGGAGTAGAAGTTGGAGGGGGGGTTGAGGGGAGGCGAGAGGAGGGGGTGGAAGGAGGGAGGATAGAGGGGACGAGGAGGGGGTGGGAGTAGTTAGACAAAAGAGGCCTAAATAATTGATCACGCTCTGATTACGTGTGGGGTTGGCCATGAAGAAATATTATCACAGGAACATGATCCAGCGCTAAGTCATAATAACCAAAAAAAAGATCATTCATGTTGTATATAATTTCTCAACTGAATCATGATGATAACCTAAAAAATTTATCTAAATATTCATAAAATTCTTACTTTATCGCTTAATGGGTTATCGAGATGCTCTTAGATCTTTCAGACTGGCCTTTTTGTGAGTCAGATTTATGCTCCACATATACAATGTATGTTGTTTCACAGGCTCCCTATTCATTCCATAAGTTATTCCTATGCTCATCATACATCTTGGGAATTTCATTATGCTCTTCTCATACATTTTGCCCCCCGACCCCCCACCCCCGAAAAAAAATGATGATAGATAAAGAAATTTAAAAAATATATATATGATTTATCTTTTATTTCATCTCATAAATTTTGCGAGATATTTCTGTCCCTCTAAATAAGATTACGGTATATAATCACGATTTGCCCTCGTAATTAATCTCCGGGAAGGTGATTAAGGCGAGTGGCCGAGTGATTTTAGCACACCTGATGAAAAGTAATCTTCCACACGCAATTTGGCACATAGAGTGATGGCAAGAGTGAGTGAATAAGTCAATAAATAGAAAGGAATAAACAACCAGAGAAAAAAATATGCATCAATGATACGATTATCATATTGATGGACATGAGGAAGGGGAAGTAATTTAGAATATGGTAAATCCAATTTGGAATGATTATTGTTGGTATATTTCGATATCATTTCGATTGCATCTGTCATATCACCATGATTGTTAAAGAAAAAAAAATCCGTCATTCAAATTACTAACGAAATAACAGTCGACCGCACTATCCGAACCGCAAATGATACAGGCAGACTTTAATCTAATTTTAGCCTCCCAAGTTTTGTAAATTCTCTGCTCGCCGCCGCTGCGACCCACGCGCCTCGCTCGCCATGAGGGGGAGAAGGGGGAAGGGGGGGAGGCAGTGGCATGGCATAGCGCCTGGTAATTATCCATTGATTTATATTCCCACGCGATCGTGTGTCGGTAAAATAACATGTAACGTAGCTCCGTCGAGCACATGACCCTGTCCCTGGCATGGTTTGGAACCAATGTTATTTCTACTAGCTATTGCTAATAGAAGGCAGAGAGAGGAAAAGAGAAAGACTAGTCCGTCTACAGCGACCGCAGAGTGACACTGATTATAGATATTAATGTGGGGAAAAATTGTCGCCAATTAGAAAACTATTAGAGAAACCATTAAGGTGATTGCCCATTTGGTGCCTGGGAACTATATTGAAAATCATCGTGGAAAAATGTACTTATTTTCGTCTTCTTGTTCTTCCCCGAATTCCTCCCTTTTTCTAGGAATCATAATGGAGATCATCTCGAGGAAATATTCTACTACATTTGCTTCTTCGCCTTCTTCTCATGCTTCTTCGTCTGCCTTTTTATTAGATTCTTCTTCTTTGTCGTCTTCTTGTCGTTTTCTTTTTCTTTTCCTTCATCGGTTTTTTAATCATTATCATCTTTTTCTTCTTTTTCATTTTCTTTTCTTCCTCGTCTTCTTTGTCCTCTTCTTTTCGTTTTCTTCATCGTCTTCGTCTTCTTTCTCTTCTTCTTTTCCATCTTCTTTCTCCTCTTCTTTTCCATTTTCTTCCTCTTCCTCTCCTTCTATTCCTCTTCTTTTCCATCTTCTTTCTCCTCTTCTTTTCCATCTTCTTCCTCTTCCTCTCCTTCTATTCCTCCTGTCTCCCCTTTTCATGTCACACGATCCTCTTTACCCTTTCCCTTTGACCGTGATCGTCGCGTGTGTATTGTAATTTTCTTCCTCTCCATTACGCCTGTCAATTCGTGAAAATCTAGGTCTCGGGGCTGATGGCGTGAAAGGACTTGACACTGAACCTTTTTCCTCGGTTAGTTTCGATGCGTTTTGTTTGTTCATGGAATAATAAAAACAAGTGAGTGTAGTTTTTTTTTTATTTACTTGTTTATTTGTATATGTATCTATCCATTATTATGATTGTGAATATGAAATGATTATGATGATAATGGTATTGACATTGCATATTACTTTTTATCAGTATCATTAGTAATGTACTATCATTATCATAATTACTATTATAGGTATTGATTTGCTGCTGTCATCCCTATCACCATCGCCGTAATAACAACAATGTAATATTGACACTATTTCAATCACCATAATCACCATCATCATCAATCACACAGAATCACCTACTTTACATCGCCTCGTGCCCCCCCCCCCCCCCCTTCCCTCCCCCGCCGCATATGATGAGGGGACACCATAGCATTCTTGAGACACCATATTTTACCCGAGGTCTAGGTTTCATTGCTGTGATTATCTTTGATGTGAATGGTCTTTAGTTTGTTTGCTTTCTATCTTCTCTTTCTTTCTCTTTTCTGTCTACTGGTTTTTTTGTTTCTCTTACTTTCTATCTCTTTCTCTTTCTTTCTCTCTTTTTCTTCTTTACTCTTTTTTTCGCTTTCTTTCTCTTTCTCTTCCTTTCTCTGTCTCTGTCTACCTCTCTACTTCTATATATATTCATATTTATATTTATATTTCTCTTCTTCTTTCTCATTTTCTTACTCCTTTTGCTTCTTTTGTTATGTATATATGTGTTTGTGTGTGTGTGTGTGTTTGTGTGTGTGTGTGAGAGAGGGGGGTGGGGTGGGGGGGAGAGGGAGAGAACAAGAGAATCTGGAATGAGGAAGTCTGATCTCCATGTAGATTCTCGTATTACCTGCATCTAACAGCATTCCAGAAGGGATTAATACCTCGTCCTGTATGACGAGGAGAAATCAACTAAATGTAACATAGGCAGCGGCGTCCTGTTTCTGATTTCCCAACTACAATGGTGCGGTGGCAGTCGCTAGTTAGAGTTGGCTGATAATTGGCTTTCGGACAATACTTGTTCCGTCATAAAATGGTAACAAACATCTCGCGGAATACCAGGGAGCGTTACGTAATATATCACAAGGAAGGGGCTCGGTGCATCATTAAGTTAGCCGCAGATTGGCCTCAAGTCAGGCGTCCACTGAGGTCATGGGACAACTTATGACTGGACTGCAACAACTGATATTTTGCAGCGGCTCGTGAACAACCAATAAGTGTGCTCGCTTGGCAGGTGAACCACTCACGGGTGCGTATTGGTCGATGACCCGCCAATCAGGGAGCAAACAGCATATTCCACGAAATGTTCTCCAAAGTATTTGCATTTGGCCGCGGTGCGTTAGAGATTGCCGACTTGGCTATATTAAATGCAAACATAATGCCGTTACGTCGTCCGTTCGAGGATACACACAAGTGCCGAGGCTAGAGCTGGCGTGGCGTTCGTTTGAGGATTCAAGGAGCGGGACCAAGGGCGGGGGTGGGGGGGGAGGTGCAGAGAGGCCCTCTGACGATAGGCTGATGGCGTCCTCTAGTAACTACAGTTAAAATAAAGAAAAATATAAACATGCGACAACCCGTTTTATCGCTTAATAGTCTAGCGATCAGGCGATCTAACAGCCATGATCTGTCAACTGAACAAACAAATTAAGATTAATCCTCGAGACTAGACAGGGGCCGGGAAATGAACGCATATACAGAAGTGCTGTAGCTGTTTCTACATCCGAAACAATCCACATAAAATTGTACTAGGTTTCTGATGATTAGATTCCGTAGATAATTTCCGATATACTGACACGCACATATTTATTTGTACAGATATACACAAATATACTTTTATACATACAGTACAAGAGATACTGCAGATATACCATAGTATGTATCCTTGTATTTATGTGTTTTTCCGCATCTTCCATCTCC
>NW_028234421.1:14027802-14032802 GCF_977035675.1 Penaeus japonicus | reverse complement strand
TGTGTGTGTATGTGTGTGTGTGTGTGTGTTACTGTGTTTGTGTTTTGTAATTCATATATTTGTGTGTGCGAATTCGTTTGCTTCTCATTTGCGTGTTATTCATATTTTTCATTAGTCTCAATATTTAAATATTTGTCAATAAATCAAATTTGTGAATGTTTGTCTACTGCGGTGTTCCAGCTGTATTTCTGACTTTCTCTCCCAAAATCAGGCTTCCAAATACATATCAAAATAGGACTAAATGGATTCTAATATCTTATTAAAAATGACAACATCGGAAATATTCAATCATACAGAACTCATACGAATATTATTACGTATTTTAATTTTGTTGTCATATACATATATGGAAAGATTGAAATAGAGATAGATAATGACACACGGTTATACGTCAAATGAATATAAAGGTATATCAATGGGTATTATTCAAATGCCGTTTAGATATATACCTGTACAAAAAAAAGATAGATATTTCACGTTCTCCCTTCCTCCCCTCTCCCCTTCCTCGGACACATTCAAACAATATTCCCAGTCGGGAAACAGTGTCCATCAACCGACTTTCCCACACAACATTAACTCTACGAACCAGCGCCGGCAAAAGTTTGTTACTGAGAGAGGGAGGAGAGAGGCAAGGCGAGAGCACAGAACTAAAGGCGTGATACTTTGCCTTTCTTCGATTCGATTATTTAAAATGTGTGCCACTTGAGAGAGAGAGAGGGGGGGGAGAGAGAGAGAGAGAGAGAGAGAGAGAGAGAAAAGAGAGAGAGAAAAAGAGAGAGAGAGAGAGAGAGAAAAGAGAGAGAGAGAGAAAAGAGAGAGAGAAAAAAAAGAGAGAGAGAGAAAGAGAGAGAGAGAGAGAGAGAGAGAGAGAGAGAGAGAGAGAAAAGAGAGAGAGAGAGAGAGAGAGAGAGAGAGAGAGAGAGAGAGAGAGAGAGAGAGAGAGAGAGAGAAAGAGGAGGAGAGAGAGAGAGAGAGGGAAAGAATGGTCCTATTCCTTCGATTTCGTTTGGCTGTTATCTATTTGGTTGGCTTTCTTTATCTAGTCATGCGAATAGACACTGGAGCTTATTCCCCTCTTCCCCCTACCTTATCTTCGCCCCTCGTTACTCCCGGGATTTGTATTCCTGAAAGAAGGTTTGGGAAACTGATTTTCATAGCACTCAGAGCGACGCAAATCTGACTCTTGCTAGCAAAGAGGGCCGGTCTCACGGAGGTGCTTTGGGAAAATCTTTATATCCATCTATCTACCTTTCTATATATGGATCTATCTATACATACATGTATGTGTGGGTGTTTGTGTGTGTGTGTGTGTGTGTGTGTGTGTGTGTCTCTGTGTGTGTGTACGTATGTATGTATGTATAAACGAGACAAGCAGACAAAGAGAAACGTGTTATATTTAGGTTCGCATGCAAAACCTAAGTGAGACAACATCCCCCATCTCTCTTGCCCCCTCTCTGTATCTTTCTTCCCCTCCCACGCACCCTCTCTTTATCCATTTTACCCTCCCCATCCCCTCCCCTCCACTCCCCTCCCCCTTCCTCTTCCGCCCTTCTCACATTCCCTTGCTGTGATTCTTACCTCATTCTCACTTTGTTCAGCCATGTGATTCTTGTGTGTTTGTCCCTCTTTTTCTTATATGATATATTTTGTTTTTACTTTCCTTAATGCGGGCGTATTTACTCTCCGTGTCTGGTATCTTCAATACATATTTATTTTACCGGTATAGATGATCATCACAGTGCCTTTTGCCTCCCTTCTCTAAATATGATAATCCCATTACCATGTGCCTCTTCCTCTCCTCTTCCTCACCACTTCCTTTTCTTATCCTCTTTATCACGTTCCTCCTTATCGCCTCATCTGTTCCTCTTAGCTCATTACGAGATGATAGATGAGAAGAGGCACTGTGCCAAGAGCAAGAGCCAGTGTACTAAGACCCCCCTCCCCTCCCTCCCTCCACCCTCCATTTTTTTCCCCTCTTTCTTTGTTACTATCTTTTCGATTCACTTATTTTCTGTTCTTTCTTTGTTCATACGATCTTCTTCTTCTAGGTTTAGCAGGCTATATCTTTGTTTCCTCTTTATTCACCACGAGTCTTTCTCCCTCCGATATAATTTTGGTCGCTGCTCTTAACTGTTTTCCCCTTTCCCTTCCCCTTCCTTACATTTTTCGTCTTACCTTGTCCCTTTTCCCCTTTTCGTCGTCCTGCTACCCTCTTTCACACATTTCTTCCACGCCTCCTTGAAGTTACGGAGGGTTGCAGATCAAAATTTTCGTCTCGTTATTTATTGTCATTTATTGTCGCTGTTTCCGGACAGCCTCCCACCGGCCAGCCCCAACATCTTCACCACTATCCCCATCCCAACAACACCCCCACCCTCCATCACCACAACCATCCCCCCCCCTCCATCACCACCACCACCCCCCACCCTCTATCGCAACGAGGCACGAGGCTCTGAGATAGCTAGTACAGCCTAAAGACCCGAAAAATTGTGCTGGAATTGCCCCCCGTAACTCATAACCAACGCATTAGGCGAAATAGCCCCAGAGGTTGAAAATCCCAGCACGACATGGCTATTACAGGGCGTCAAACAGTATGGTTTCCTATCAACCATTTCCAGCCCAACGAACCGATGTCATTCTTAACGCCCTTCGCTATAAGGGTCATCATTTTTCTTGACAATGGAATGCTGAAGAAATGACATATAACTTTTTTTAGTAAAGTGGGACGGTTCGAGGAGAACTCAATCACACGAGTTTCAAGGGACACCTCTGTTTCCCCGTATTTCTACTCGCACATGGAACAGTTTATTAAAGATCGTTGTTTATTAGGTCCTTTAAATATATACTCTAATATGAAAGAATAATCATCTGAAATGTAACAACGATGATATTCAGATAAAAGTATAGCTACACATCCTGTTGGTTTACAAGGGGAATGTGGCGCCGGAACCCCAGTAGCTTTGTGCTGAGGGAGGGGAGCGAGACATGGGGAGAGCAGCGAGAGTGAGGAGAGGGGAGCGAGTAGAAGAGGGGGTGGGGGGAAGGGGCTTTTGATGACGTAGACTTCCATCCTGTAGCCAGTCTACCACGCCCATCTCTACCCCGCGCTCCCTCTCGCCACGCCCCGCCCATCACCGCTCTCGCACACCCTACACCCGTCGAGGCTCGGGACTCGTCAGAGCGTCGCTGCATCACGACATTAGCTCCCCTCTCGCCTGCTTTATTTTCCTTTCTCTCTCCTCTCTCGCTTTTTAAAAAAAGATCTTTTAGTTAGTTCTACTCTTTGTACTTTGTACCTTGTGTTTGCTTCCTTTTTTTGTCTTCACGTCCCCTAAGATATTTTGTTTGCACTTTGTCTATGTCTCAGTTCTTCTGCTCCTGATTCTCTTCCTCTTCTTTTTCCTCTTAGTTTGCCTACTTCTTTCATTTCGTACCTTATCAAGGGTTTTCTTTTTTCAAGCTCACCCTCGTCAGCATCCCTCCCTCATTAATATCATCATACTCTGCCGTACTCTCCTCCTCCTCGTCTTTCGTCTCGACCTCCGCCTCCTCCACCTCTTGCTTCTCCCCCTCCTCCTCCACCTGCTTCTCTCCCCTCATACATACACCCCCCCCTCCTTCCCGTCCTTCCCGTCCTCCTACCCCAGCTCATCGCTAACTCATGTTGACGTCCTCGACCTCTCCTCTTTCCTCTCACCCTCTGCTCCCTCATCACGACCCAGAGCGCGATCTCCATCCCCTCCTCCTCTCCCTCTTGCTCCCCTCTCTCCTCCCCTCCTCCTCTCCCTCTTCCTCCCCTCTCTCCTCCTCCCCCTCTTTTTCCTCTCTCCTTGCCCTCCCCCTAACTATCCCACACTGCCATTCACAAGCCACGCCCTTCCCACGGACTCACTGAGTGAAGAAATGAGGCTGTGAGTAAAAAGGATAGAGGATGCGGAGGGAAGGGTCGTGAGGAGCCCAACGAGGTCACGAATAAGGTCGTTCCATAGTTGGCTGAGGTGAATACGACTTGCTTATGAGGTCGTACTAGAGGCTGCCTCTTCTAGAAAGGGGTAGAATCGTCCACAGCTGGAAGGGCAGTAGACTTGTTCTCAGTCGTAGTGATTCTGAGTTGCCGAAGTTGTGGCAGAGGAGTGTCACTCTGCGCGGCTGTGGCAGGGAGGGTGTCAGCTGGCGAGGACAGGTCGGAATGGTAACTAATTTTCATTTTGATTTATAAATGTTGTGCACTCGGCATAAACACGAATTGTGTGCTGTTCTTTGTTGATGCTGCAGTTGTTGTTGTTGCTGTTGCTGTTGTTGTGCGTGATTTTGGTCTGTGAGTCAGACAATGCAGATTTTAATACAAAAGTAAACGGGGATTGCAAGCGTTCGTTATCGCTCGCTTCAAACGAATTGATTCTATTTGCCGCATTTTCTCTCTGTATGTGGCCATCTGCTTATTTACCTGTAATTGAGCTCCCTTTGTCTGCTCGCTTCTCTGCTTGTCTGCACATCCATCTGTGGGACTACCTGCTTATATAACCAACTATCTGTTAACCTGTGTGTATGTATATACATCAACAATTTTGACGATCTATTTTGAGTGCTATCAATATATATATATATATATATATATATATATATATATATATATATATATATATATATATATATATATATATATATCGATCGATAGCTCTATCTTTCCATCTATTCATTTCTACGTCTACTCATGCATTCATATATCAATTTATCGATTAATCCATCTCTAAGTTTTCTTGTCCTCTGCCATTTCCACGAGTTATCTTGCCTCCTCAGTCATCATCTCTTGTTATGATATACACTAGTAATACCCCGCCCAGCTGTCGCGTGCCTATATGCAATTAAGGTTGAGATTCAGTCTTATGATGCGCGAGAATCGACCAATTGATTTGCTGGTGCAGCGTTGGTGTTGTCAAGAAGCCATACTTATCATTTCGATTTCGTCCCAAAGCCGGCGAGGTGAAGGGAGCTCAGTT
>NW_028234421.1:14007802-14015302 GCF_977035675.1 Penaeus japonicus | reverse complement strand
ATATATATTTATATATTTGTATATATGTATATATGTATATACATACATATGTATATGTATATGTATATGTATATGTTATGTATATATATATATATATATATATATATATATATATATATATATATATATGTGTGTGTGTGTGTGTGTGTGTGTGTGTGTGTGTGTGTGTGTGTGTGTGTGTGTGTGTGTGTGTGTGTGTGTGTATCTGTGTGTGTGTGTGTGTGTGTGTGTTATATGTGTGTGCGTGTGCGTGTGCGTGTGCGTGTGCGTGTGCGGGGGCATTAATGTCTACATCTGTGTTTATATGCATTTAATATGCGTTACAAAATATGTTTCTTATCCTCTTCCTTTTACCTTTACTGCAGACATTTCCTTTGAACCCATGAATCACAGACTCGCCACAAGAGACTAGTATTTAGTACCGCAGTGCACTAAGCGTGATATACAAGTAGGGTCATTAGCGAAACGAGTCGGAAGCTCTCTTAAACTGAGATATTTCCAGCAGTCGGAACATTGCTCTGGCTACCTGCGTCGCTGGAACTGCATTTGGGATTATTTAGAAGGGCGGGGAGCACTGCCATCACGAGGTAAGCGCTGGATTATTTTTATGCCCAGCTGCCTGACGTCTACAAGCGCCATTTACTTCCTTTTCCTAATACCGCTCTTTCCTATTCTTAGCCCACGAGCCCTAATTGGGATCTTACATGTTAGGCTTCCATTAATGATGCCGATAACACTTCCATGAATGTCTGATGTTCGATGACCCACACAAGTTAAGTGTTCAAAAAGATGCCAAATTGCGAGAGAGTCGGGTGGAACATGTCAGGTGTTGTGGTGACGTCACTCACCTTGGCACCCCCACGTGGCCTCCTCTGGCACTGTAGGCCCTCCAAGGAACCTCTAAAACCATTTCCTCTTTCGTTACAGTGATCTAGTGAAGGGAACGTGACTGCTGCTTCTTCCGCATCTGCGCCTACTTCCTGTGTGTGTGTGTCACTTTTCGACTGGCTGTGATAGCGCTCTTCTGTTTGTGATGTCTGGTGTCGCTCGCGGGACTAGATATTAAATAAATACCAAAACAAAAAGTCCGTTTCCGTTTTTAAAAAAATAAATCTTTAAAAAAAAAAAGGAAT
This sequence comes from Penaeus japonicus, assembly GCF_977035675.1. Classification (NCBI taxonomy): domain Eukaryota; kingdom Metazoa; phylum Arthropoda; class Malacostraca; order Decapoda; family Penaeidae; genus Penaeus; species Penaeus japonicus. Next base: position 14,014,169 of record NW_028234421.1, on the reverse strand, counting down.
TAGATAAAAGAACAACTGACACACAGACACGAGGACTCCTTAAGTACCCACCTAAATCGTCCTCTTCAAGACACCGTTCTCATATCTTCCAAACTTCTACCTTCCTCCGAGACACCAACAAGTCGCCATCATGTTTGGAATGCTGAATCCCGTCAGTGCGGTGACCAGTAAGCATCCTATTACTGATGTTGATTCACTTACAAAGTATTTTTTGAATCTTGGGCATGTTTCAGACATTATTCCTTCCAAGCAAATTGGGAATGACATACCACGCACGGTTCGATAAGCTAAAATGAACCTAAGCCTTGGTAAAGAGATATCAGTTCATTTATGTTATTATCATAATCATTATTATTGTTGTTATTATTGTTTATAATTTCTATTATCATTATGATTATTTCTATTATCTGCATTACCATTAGTATCGTTATTATAATTTCTTTATTGTCACTATTATCATTATCTTTATCATTATTATCATTGTAATCATTATTACTACTACTACTTTTATTATTATCGCTACTATTATCATTATTATTATTGATATCATTACCATTATTATCATTATCCTTATTATTACCATTATTATCATTTTTATTATAATTTTATTATCTTTATCATTCTTATTACCATTGTAGATATCATCATTCTTATCATTACATTATATTAGCGTTAGTATAAGTATTTCTATTATTATTATTATTATCATTATTATTATTATTATTATTTATATTGTTATTATTATTGTTTGTATTCTTATCATAATCGCAATTATCATCCTCTTCATTATTATTATCAATCTTATTATTTCTTTTATCATTATCATTATTATGATTAATATCATTATCATTCCAACTACTACCATTACCTTCTTTTTCTTTCTTGTCTGTTGTTTCTTATTTAGACTTTTAATTCCCCTTATTTTCTGATAGGATCTCGCCTCAGCGCCGGAGTCTTTTGCCTTAACTTTCAAGCACTTCCCGAAGCTTGTTTTCTCGTTCCACACTGCATCTTTTAGTTCCTTTGATTAGACTTAAGAGCTTCCAAACCCTTAGCAGCACCGACCTTTTGGAACACTTGACCCTCCCCCACCACGATTTCTCACAGCAAACAGTGCTTGCCTAGTCAAATCCAAGTGATATTTTTCCCCCTTTTTATTCTTTTTTTCTGAAAGTTCTTGATATAGAAGAGTTTTGTGTATATAGATATAAATATATATATATTTTTTTTCAATACACTCCCATGTAGATGAACCCCACAAGAAAGTGTTCTTAAGACAATATGAGCTTTGATAATAGCCATCGTAACGGTACATACTAGTAGTTACCGAGGTTAATTACCATTCGCATGAATTCCTTGTCCAACCCCGACCCCCCTCTAAGTGATGTCGTGCTCATTACCTTTGTACGACCAGTGTAAATATCGTCGTAATCATAAAGGTGAAATGGTGCTGATAATGTCATTTGAAAGGAGGTTTGTGAATGCAGTTGAATGGCTGCCATTTGTACGTAAGCCATGGAGATGATAATTGCATTTGATACTCTTAGATTTTTTTTTTTTTTTTTTTTTTTTCAGTCCGCAGAAATCATATTGCTCTTGTGCCAAAATAAGCATGCAGAATGCTATATATGCAACTGATGCACGACGGTAGTTATGAAAAAGGCCAATTGTTTTATTATTCTTTTATTCATGCATTCATCAGAGGACATCACAATACCGAATCACTTACGCCAAGGAACCAAGATCAGCCTCTGTCCTGGTCGAGCAAATGGATAAATAAAGAAAGGAATAAGAAAACGCTTAAGAAATCCAGAGAGTCCTCCAGTCGCATAATTACCGACTGCTTGAAGCTCGACCTCAAAGCCTGGCCGAGAGTAACGTGGCGCAATAAGAGTCTTCCCAGGAAAAGCTTCACAGAGGCTCACAGACGTTGCTTGAGTTAATGCATTCTGGCGGAGGGAGGCTTGAGATCCGCGTGACTTTGAACCTCGATGGCTCTTCTCTCGGCGAAATCTTGAGTCATTAGATCGCAGGCTTCTGGAGGGACTCGCGTTGGCTGAGGCTCAGTCAGACTTCGGTCTTGCGTCTGGGATTGGGTCGGGAGTTAGGTTATATACATACTTATATATATATATATATATATATATATATATATATATATATATATATATATATATATATATATATATATACATATATATGTCCCTCTACATCCTACACCCTTATGAGAAACAGCGATCAAGCGGCGAGAGGGAGACAGATCGCTCGAGTGCACAAGACGAAGCCCAAGAACAACCCCCATCAGCCAATTTAACCTTCAACTTCTCCCACTTTTTTTTCTTCCTTTCTTTTCGCCGATTTCGGACATAGACTCGCATAAGCCAATATCTTCTCCGGCTTTCAGGACCTGTAGACAATCATGCCTCCATGTTCGGCTGATCAATCCTATCTGCGGGATTTTCTTAAGCCGTCGAGGGAATCATGGTGTCTTTATGGGCTGGTGGTGGGGGTGGTGGTGGGGGTAGAGGGGAGGGAGGGGGAGGGGTAGGAGGGGGTCTCACCGGGAGGGGGGTCTGATAAGAGGTGGAGGGAGAGGGGAGGAAGGGGGAGGGGAGGGGGTCTCACGGGGGGAGGATCGGTTAAGATGTGTGGAGGGAGAGGGGGGAAGGGGAGAGGTAGGAGGGGGTCTCACCGGGAATAGGGAAGAGCATTTAGCGTGGAAGGTTGGATGTAATTGGCCTCGTTCTCGAACTTTCTCTCTGTCTTTCTTTCTCTTTTTCATATTCTCTCCCTTTTTTCTTTTCTCTTTCTATTCTTTTCTCTACTTTCTTTCTTCTTCTCTATTTCTTTTTTTCTCTTTCTCTTTCTCCTCTTACCACACTTCTCTCTCTCTCTCTCTCTTTCTCTCTCTCTCTCTCTCTCTTTCTCTCTCTCTCTCTCTCTCTCTCTCTCTCTCTCTCTCTCTCTCTCTCTCTTGCTCTCTCTTCCCTTCACTCAATCTCTCTCTCTTTCACTCTCTCTCTCTCTCTCTCTCTCTCTCTCTCTCTCTCTCTCACTCACACTCTCTCTCACGTACTCACTCTCTGTTATCTATCTATCTACCTCTCTCTTTTTTCTCTATATTTTACTTCGTTTCTCCCTCTTTCCTTCTCGATTACTGGCTCCCTCCCCATCTCCTTCCCTCTCCACACAGACTCTTCAAATTACATTCGCTCTTTATCACATCCTATCCCTTATTTCAAATGTTGGAGATAACGAGGCTTCGCCACAAAACTAACGAGGGAACCACAAGAAGAAGAAGAAGAAAAAGAAGAAGAAAAAAAAAGATCGGATTCCGTGGATTTTATCACGAGGGAGTTCGATGTCCATTCTTGGTAGATTCTTCGGGAATGAAAAATGTAGAAATATGGCTTCGTCGTTTATCTCGGTCTTTCTCTTCTCCTCTCCCTTCCCTTGTTCCCCTTTGCTTCCATTAACATTTCGTCTTCTCTTTCTTTCTCTTTTTTTTTTCTCTCTCTTTCTCACTATCCCTTTCTCTCTCATTCTCTATTTCCTTCTCTCGCTATCTCTCTCTCTCTCTCTCTCTCTCTCTCTCTCTCTCTCTCTCTCTCTCTCTCTCTCTCTCTCTCTCTCTCTCTCTCTCTATCTATCTATCTATCTATCTATCTCTCTCTCTCTCTCTCTCTCTCGCTTCTCAGTATTCCTTCTTCTTTCTTTATCTATATTCCATCTCTTTTTCTTTGCTTCCCTATCCCTTTCTCACTTCCTCTACCTTCCCGTCTCCTCTCTCTTCCTTTTCTCTTTACCACACCCCTTTCCCCACCCCTCCTCTCTCCCCTCTGCCTCCCTCTCTCCTATTCTTCACTCCCTTTCTCCCCCTCCCCCTCTCCTATTTCTCATCCCCTCTCTCACTCCTCCCCCTTCCCCACTCCTTCTCTCCCCCCTCTGCCTCCCCCACCCCTCTCCCTCTCCCGCCTCATAGCCAGAGAGACTAAGCGGGCACGTGGATTAATATCTTTTATAGCTAATAGGCTTATACAAGAAAGCAATCCGTTACCTCCATTAATTATGGGGTAAACGTAATCCTATATGTAGCTGATTAATAGGTAGATGATCAGGTAATCCTTAGTGTAGTAATATGTAAGTTAGTTATAAGCCTTGCTGATTGAAGAAAAAAGAAAAGAAAAAAAGTTTAATGAAGTGGAAGTGAAGCCGTTAATCAATTATCTTTTTCCTGAATCATTAGATCCAGCTTTCGTAATTGTGATACGTCACGTTCTGTCATCTCCCCACTCCATGACATTCTCACCCCCATCCCACCTTCCCCACCTCCACTACCCTCCACCACTCGCCATTCTCCTTCCCACTCCACCAACCTCCCTTGCCTTCCCTATTCCACTATTCACCCTACTCATCCACACTCCACCACTCGCTCTCCCCCCCCACCCCCCAATCACACCCCCTACCCCTCCCCACTCTACTAATCACTCTCGCCCTCTCCACTCCTCCCTACTCTCTACCGCACTCCACCAATTCCACTCCCCTTTCCGCCACTCCACCGCTCCACTCTACCACTGCACCTCCCCCCCTCCCCCATACTCCACCACTCCCTTCCCCGCTCCACGACGCCCGTTATTCCCCCAGCATCGCCCGGGGCCAAGATCAAAGAGGAGAGCAGCGCCTCGAAGGCCAAAGCATCTAAGGTGTCAATCATCCTGCGTTTGGTGGCCGTGTAAGGGATTTTATTCGCCAGCCCTTTTTCTGGTCCGGGGCTATATTGAGTCTTTATTTTTTATTTTTTACTCTCTTTCTCTTTCTCTTTATATCTATCAATTTATCTAACTATCTTGTTTCCTTGCCCTTTTTTTATTTACTCTAATTTCCCTTTAATATCTTCTGTCACTCGCAAATATCACTTTTTGCACATGTTATACTCACCCCTTTTTTTCTCTCTACCCCTTTTCCTTCGATTTATCACCCCCTCTCCCTCTTTTCTCCATCGGTTTTAAGCAATTTCTCTACAGGACAACTGCTGGTACTCGATCCGTCTTTTAATAGAGCGAATTAATTTAATTTCTAGTTTCCTATAGCCTCTATAGGGCTTCTCTATCCTCACCCTTCATGTCCAGTTAACTCTCCAGTAGAATGTGATAGAAACTTTCTTGTTCCACATTCGTTTACGTATTCGCTTTTCTTTACATGATTTTTAATAGTTACTGTTTTCGTTACTCCCATTAAATTGTATACGTATAATGTGTGTTGTATGTGCGTGTATGTGAGTGTTGTGTGTGTTTGTGTGCCACCGCGGCTATTTAGATATCCACATTTCCATCAAGATTCGCTCTCTTTTTCCACGTCATTAAACACCCCATCAAAATTCTACTCGCCTGTAGATATTTCACGAATTTTTGCCAGCGACTACTTTCCCATTAATATTCCGAGTTATCCAATATCCCCCCCCCCTCTCCTTCCCCCCTTTAAGGACGCGTGCGTGGGCTCTCCCGGGGCACCGCGGCCATGCCTTCGGACGCCGCGCGATCCTCACGGACGGCTATTATTTTCCATCTCGCTTATCATGACGCCTCGGAGGCTTTCTGGGAATGTGGCCCCGTTTGCTTCTTTTCTTATCGACCGCGTACTTAGACGTACATGTGTGTGTGTGTGTGTGTGTGTGTGTGTGTGTGTGTGTGTGTGTGTTTATATATATGTATATATATATATATATGTATATAGATATATATATATATAATATATATATATATATATATATATATATATATTATATGTATACATATATGTATATATATATATATATATATATATATATATATATATATATATATATATATGTATATGTATGTATGTATGTATACTTCTTTATCTCCTCTCCCTCCTCTTCCCCTTTTGTTTCTTTCATTTTTTTCTATTACATTTTTTTTCTGTGTCTCCTTCTATTGAGCGAATGATATTGATATGTCTGTTCTAGGAAATACTCCCATATTTTCTCCTTTTTCCTTTCTTGACTTATCTCATCATTTTCCGATTGTGAGTCCACGCCACGGTTGACTTCGATATCGTAGCAAGATTCACGCACATGGAAAGGAAAGAAGGGACCCTTTTTCTTATACTTCGAAATTGCTCCGTTTATTTAATAATTTTATGGTGCGATTGTTCTTTTTTGTATATTGTCCCCTCCCCCCCCCCCTCCGACACACGCACTTTCTTTGAGAAGATGTAGAAAAGCTTCTTCTGTGTTTTCTTGTCTGCAACACATTTGTCTCATTCCTCGATCCCCCCCCCCCACCCCCTTCTCCCTACCCTTCTCTCTCCCCACGCCCCACCATTTTCCTTTCCGATTATCCCCCCC
>NW_028234421.1:13997802-14000302 GCF_977035675.1 Penaeus japonicus | reverse complement strand
CCAGGTGCGTATGTCCCACCCCCTCCCCTCCCCGCCCCCAAGTCCTCCGCCATCCCTAAAGCTGTTTCTCCAAATGCAATCGTCTACCGGAAATCAAGGGGCGGAGTGAAATAAAATTCCGAGGAAACTGTCAGTTGATAAGATAAGGCGGTGACGCGCTGCGTGATAACCAGGCGGGAAATTTATATATGAAGAAAATGTCACAGCGCGTAGTACCAAGAAGATATTTTGGCGGGAAAATGGACCAAATATTACTTTAGGCTCGCGATCTGTATGGCTCTTATTTCCGCCGTTATGAATTCTCTTTATTCCGTAGTTCAATGCGGCGTCTGATTTTTTTCGAGTCTTTATAACTATTCCAAATTCTATTCAACATAATTTAAGGAGAATATCATATTACCGAGAGTCACGACGCAAAATACACTGGCATAAACCCTATCCATACTGGGCATCATTTTGGCATATGTGTATGAGGCAATGTGCACCAGAATATTTGCATGTATATGTTAATGAAAAGGGATATTCGCGAATATGCATATATAAATGGCATTAAGGTAAAGTTCATTATTCCCTGCTTTATGATAATAGAGTCGGCTGTTATATTGGATACTGATCAAGAATTAGAAAATCATATTTGGAAATGAAAGTGATTATATAGCTCTATATTGGGACAGTGATATAATATGCTTTAATTACACCTCATGTGTTTGGTTCGTATCTACCGCGGTTGTGTGCATGACTTATTTTCAATGTGGGTATATACTTTTGTTATTTATATATACATATATAAATAAATGTATTTGTGTGTGTGCGTGTGTGTGTGTCTGCGCGCGCGCGCGCGTGTGTGTGTGTGTTCATAATCTATATAACCCTTTCTTTTAGTGGCAACACATTTTATTAAAACACAAATGAAATAGTTTATCATGCAATATTTTCTATTCTTGGTATGGGAATGTTGCAGACGCAGTCGCCCCGACCATAACTAACTCGCGTCCCCGTCTATGGTTAGTTGTTTTACAGTTAATCAGATTTGGTGTAATCTGGTCGACCCCTGAAACGCCCTATGCTTTCAGGAGATCAGGACCCTCTGGCTAAATGCCGAATTGATTGTGAGAGATTGCTTGGGTTGACTGGACATGTCAGAGACGTGTACTCGTGTAACAAGGGTAACTGTTGAAGTCTTAGATTATTGGAATGAGGGTATGCTAGGTGTGTTTGTGTGTGTGTGTGTGTGTGTGTGTGTGTGTGTGTGTGTGTGTGTTTGTGTGTGTGTGTGTGTGTGTGTGTGTGTGTGTGTGTGTGTGTGTGTGTTGTGCGTGTTGTGAATAGATGCATAGGGGACAGATAGGTAGATAGATGAATACGTATTTATGCACACAAGTGGAAGAGATTGCTTACATGCATACATACATACGTACATACATACATACATACATACATACATACATATATACATAAATACATACATACATACATACATATATACATAAATACATACATACATACATACATACATACAAACAAACATATATACATAAATACATACGTGCAAACATATACGAATACGTTCATGTATACCCTACCTTAAAATTGACCCCCTCCCCCTCCCCCCTTTCTATCTGCCCTACTGCATAAAAAAAAAATATATATATATATATATATTCCCAACGAGTCAATAGCCATACCCTGCGACCTTTCCGCGGCTCTCTAAAACAGTACCCAGGAAATAACGGACACATATTTGATTCGTTGCTCGTGCCTGTCACTCACCAGTCAGGCCTCTTGCTGTCTGTCCTCCTCCTCCTGTTAGTCGGGGGGAGGGAGGGAGGGAGGGGGGGGGGGCGTTCCGTCGCTAAAACTGAAGTGCTGAAGTCTATCAGCTCACGGCGGGAAATCCTCTCCAAACACGGATGACTGGCAGTGATCGATGACCTTAGAGAGAGGAGAGAAAAAAACAAATGGAAATGTAAAAATAGTCTGTATATATACAAAGGTCATTGTATGCTGAGGGTTTTGGTTGTGTGTGTGCGTGTGTGTTTGTTTGTGTGTGTTTGTATATGTGTGTGTGTGTCTGCATTTACGATATCTTTGTTATCTGTGCAAGTATTTAAGCGTCACATATTTCTTTTTACATCACCAGAACGCATGATCCAGACACTGAATTGAGTTAATCACGAATAGTATTATACAATATTCGAAAGAGGCAGAGACGGAGACCTAGAGTTAAAAATAGGTTTCGGGTTCTGCTTTATTGATTTCAACTTCATGTCTATATTGTCTCCTTTGGGAAGAGTTAATCTTCTCCTGTACAATGAGAGTGCCATTCAATAGCCGGAGCGATGGTCAATTCCATTTCAAATTGTTTTTTTTTTTTTTTTTTTTTATAAAATGGGTATGTCTTTTGAATGTTTGAATGTGGTGAGCCTCATGGTGCAGACTTTTTTTCCTTCTTTTTTGACTTTGATATATTTCGTCCTTTCTTCTTGTCTTACCCTCCCTC
>NW_028234421.1:13977802-13980302 GCF_977035675.1 Penaeus japonicus | reverse complement strand
TAGCTTGATACTCTTAGGCTGCGACCTGTATGAAATTAGTGTCACTATGCATTTGTTGTTTATTTTTTCTGCCATTATAGCAGGACTTATATTCAGTTAATTTATTTCGAATTGCATTTATAAGTGTCATAACCATCTACATTAAAATTAACAGTAACAAGTATTATTTTGTACTTTGTTGTATACATATAATGTTTTGGCTCCTCATCAGACTTATGGTAATGTTTGGAAGTATAACAATTTACGTAAACATTGCCGCTATAAATCAAAAGGAGGTAATACTTGTTTACCCGGTCCAAGTACAGAGAAAGACGGCTACGTGAACCTGCCATTAGTTCACCCTAATGGTGCGATTACCGACATTAGACAGAGGCTTGCTGTTCATGATCGCAGCCGTTAGCGGAAACATTGTCATATGTGCGCTTGTGTGTGCATTTGTGTTTGCATGTGTGTGTGCTTGTTTGTTTCTAGGATGGTGGCTGGATCGAAGCGAGTTTGTGTGTGTGTGTGTGTGTGCGTGTGTGTGTGTGTGTGTGTGTGTGTGTGAGGGTGGTTGTGTGGCTGGATGCGTGTTTGTGTGAGTGTGTGTGTGTGTGTGGTGAGGGGGGTAGATGTGCGAGTTTGTAGATTTGAAACGTGTATGTGTGTGTGTGTATGTTTGTGCATGTGTGTGCAGGAGGTATGAGTTGATGTAGGTGTGTATGGGGGGGGAAGTGGGTGTGTCCGAAGTGCGTGTCCATTGTCCGTTTACTGACGGTGTACAATTACTCTACGGTGCCGAAACCCGGCTTTCATTACTTACATCACAAGCGTATGCTAAATAGATATAACTTCCTGAACATCTTTGCCCGATGTTTAGTCGATATTTACCTTCTTAATAATTTTCCTCTCTTATGACCTTCCCTGTGAATATATCAAAGAAAAATAAACCTAGCTTAATCTGAATAAGAATTAAGAAATAACGATTTTTCTGTATCAATTTATGACGAAACTCTTTTATCAACATTTATTTTTATTCAGTGTAAATGTTTATCATAGGGATTACAATTTTAAGTGGTAGCACATTTCACTTAACTTGTTTAGCGAGCGTGTGTGTGTACATATGCGTGCTTATACTATCTTGTGATGAAATATAAGAGTTTTGCGTGATACAAACAATCAGCTTTATATTGCATAGAACAATTTGCGCTCCCCAGGACTGTGTGTGTATTTTTAGACATATTTTCTGTATCACACATTCTTAGTCTCACACCACTGCAGTGTGATGCACGATGCAATATGTCATTGTTTTGTGAAAGTTCCCCATGTTGTTTATCACTCGGTTCTTTTATAGTGACTAGATTATTTTTGCTTGTTTTTTCAAGTTGTACATATATATACATACACACACACACACACACACACACACACACACACACACTCACACACACACACACACACATATATATATAATATATATATATATATATATATATATATATATATATATATATATATATATATATATATATATATATATATATATATATATATTCATCACTCTATATTCTATACTGTGATATTCGCTGTCATTTCTTATGTTAATGAGCAGAGAAGATATACAGCTTCAATAACATCAGATATCACTCTAAAAGTTAGTGGAAGACTAGCGTTGTTAGATGAATATTTTCAGTAGACATTTCTTTAATACTCTGCAACTTTTCACATTCTATTATCTACCTTTTGCGAAATACGCACACACCCAGTTTCACTTATTATCCAAAGTTATCCAAACTATATTTTCTTTTCCCCTCCCTTAAAAAAAAAATGGATGATGTCTCTCCATTACCCTTCTGATAGATGACACGTCGTAGAAAGCCCTTTGTCGTTGATATGTTTCCACATAGTCCCGAATAAAAGTCAACTCTAATCAGGTCTCAGGATGGGGCCTCGCGTCTGGAAGGTCTTCAATAGAAGTGCATCGTCCGGAAGGTGTCAAGGAGACGCTGTATCGCCTGTATTGCATCCTCTCAAGGGGAAGCTTGAGTGAAAGTTATGATCTGACGGGTTTCAAGCGAGAGTTCATGTCTGACGGCGTTCAAAGGGAAGTTTCATTGCCACCCCGTAATCACTCTGGCCATGTCTTCCATGCGGGGAAAGCACAATAATTTGTAGCTGTTTACTTACGGCACTCGCCACCCCTCCATTCGGACGTGATTTACATCAGTTGGTTTTGATTTGTTAGTGTAATCTCTTTGATAAATTTGCGTGTTCTATTGCGTTGACTGTCTATTTACATAACAAGGATCATCTGAGGTTTTTCCTAAATTGTCTAATTCTCTTCAGGTTATTTGCATATTAATATATTTTATCTATGAATATGTATTTCATCTATCCCCAACTATGTATTTTTATTACGTATCATGGTGTTTAACTTTATCTCACTTCTGGAAATCCAAACAGAAAAACAGCAATTGTTGAAACATTGAGTAAGACGATTTTCTATCTTGGTCTCACTAGT
>NW_028234421.1:13970302-13972802 GCF_977035675.1 Penaeus japonicus | reverse complement strand
CGCTTAGACCTCGATATGTTATACACGTGTTTATTCTTTTGTTTCCCCAATGCACAAATCGTACTGCAAGCGTGACTTTCGCGTTTGGCCAGAGGATCCAAATCTTTGATTGGGTGGGACTCTGGCCAGAAGCTATAACCAGTGAATTGTCTCACGTATGAATTGTAGGAGACTGACCGCCATGTTTACTAAAATCGAGAAAGGGTGTTGTGTTTGGATTCCGAGGGAGATTCAGCGAAGGTGGCTTGTTGAGACTGAGTTGAAATTGACTCCAGCGGCTTTGCGTAGCAGTTCTGTTTATATACACAGCCTGGAATGTACAGTTTATCGCACATGTACTCTTGCATGCGGATTATTACGGTTTATAGAGTGTGTTCGAATTATGACTGTTCCTTATTCATCTTCTGATTTTTCAGTCAATAGTAAACAAACATCTATCAGTTTTATATCATTTAACTCACACATTGTTTTTACCAACACTAATCAAGAAGAGAAAGAATAACAAGGACACGTTCCCAAGGCAGAATCAGTAAGTGTTGTGGGGGATTCGAGCCAACGTGACACGGGATTGCAGGATTTATGCATTAGCGTGGAACTATAATCGGCCCTGCAGGCTGAGGTCAGCCAAGCCGAGGAATCAGTCTTCCCTTACTCGAGGCAATGGTGGTCAGCTGATTGTTTCAGCTGCTACGCTTTCTGGTGCATGTCGAGACTACTAATTTTATGTCGTGTATATTGGTACGTGTCTTTACCCTTTGGTGCGTGCTGATCGTAGCGTATGGTGCTGCGTATAGTGGTTCTGTATATGTATATCGGTGCGTGACACGTGCGGTGGTAAGTATCACGAGTGATGGTGAGAAGCAAGCCATATGTGCTCTTGTACAAGTAGTTATTATTGGGCTACGCGTGTTCCCCCCTTAGTTACATATGCGTTCGATGGCAGGCAACCTGAATAGCCTAGATATATGGTAAATATTGTATCAAATCTTCATCTTTCAAGAAGATATATCATACTAATAAATATAAACCGTAGTATTAAGCTTCCTTCGGTAGTACCTCAATTATCATAACGTTAAAAGGGAAAGAAGCTTAGATTACACAGGGATTTTAATTCACAGGAAAGCTACCCAAGCTAACATCAATTCAGAAAGGAGGAATCTAATCACTGACATCTTGAGACGTTACGAAAAGAAAAGAAAAAAAACTACTCCATATTTGCCACTGACACATTTTTTTTCCCCTTGGCATGACTTTTATTGTGACCCGAGAAAAATGTGTAAATCTGTCGCCGTGCATTGCCAGACCCGATGAAACATACTTTAGCTCGTAAATCTGTCCATGTACACACAGTTGTGAAAAGCATTTATGTTTTTGCTTTGTGGCGGATTATTCTGTGTTTCCTTTTATGGCCAAACCATTCGTTTCGCTCTTCCTCGGAAGCGAGTACCAGGAAGAGCATCACGAAGCAGACGCGTTTGTGCCAGCCTTGAGAACCGAAGCAGAATTTCCACAGCAAATATAAAATTCTGATGTCGGACTTCTTTGAGGAAAAAATGTAATAAATTCCGAACCAATAGAAACTCGGATAAAGAATGTCTAAACTCAAATGGGTTTAGTGGTTCAACAACGTTTCCACAATTTTTCGAAGCTATTTACTTTTCGTTGGCTGTTGCTTGAACAAGTCAATGAGAGAGTCGTAAATGTGTCGCTGTGGCCGGAAGAGAAATAAGAAGAGAACAGAGAAGAGAGAAGTAGAGGAAGGATGTTCGGCAAACGTTTCCCTTAATGCTTAGAGGCTTCTGAAAGTTTGAGCATTTCGCAAGATTCCATATTGGACAAACTTGAACCATACTTTTTTGTGTGTTTATAACTCGCTTCGCCAGTATATTGCGCGACAAAATCATTTTCAAAATACTGCGTATAAGATATTTTACGAAACCAACAACCTGCGTTGTCATTTGTAGGTCACGCTTTGCTTTAGTGACTTTGTAACATCTGACTACTTACAAATACATATTTTTCTTCAGAACCACTTATTAACAACTGTAGCTCCTGGTACTTGTATTTCTGCAGTTCAATTCCGTGGTTTCTTCTTACCCTTGGGATCTCAGCCGTTTTATTCGGTGTTTTTTCCCCTCTTCGAATTCCTTCTTTTTCCGCACCCACCCATATGCCACCCACACACCACCTACAATAGACACACCACCCATACCCGCTCTTCAGTAGACACATCACTTACTGTAGAAACACCACCCACACACCACCTACGGAAGACACATCACCCAGAGACCACCTACCACCTAGTCACGGCAACCTTAACCCCTGGATCCTTGTCCCTGTCCAGGCACAACAACATATTGCTGGAATATGTTGTCAATAGAACTATAGATCCATCTATAGCTTCCCTCACATGTTTCCCCTTCGCGTCGATGGGAACTATGTGAAAGTTGGCCACCTTGTTAGGGAACTTCTGATTGGCAACGTTTATTAGCAGGAACCT
>NW_028234421.1:13952802-13957802 GCF_977035675.1 Penaeus japonicus | reverse complement strand
TTTGAAGACTCCCCCGCTCCCATTAGCTTCCGCTGCCTCCCAAATATGAGAACCCAAAGATGGCAGCCAAAAAGGCCCAAGCGCTACATTCCCCATAAAAGCAATCTCGAGTTCACACAGGGCGGAGAATGGTGGGCCACCTCAAAGGAGTCTCGCTTCCCATACACGGCGCCGCCACTATAGATCCAGCTTTCACGCTTATAATGTATGCAAACACAATCCCCGCGGTCCTCTTTGGCGATGAATGTGGGGGGCTTCTAAAGTCATCGCGGAGGCTGTTGTTAAGGGTGACTGCGACGTGTGAAAGAGGGGGGAATGTGGCCTTTAGAACGTCGAAGATCGGCCTGTTTGGAAGAGGGTGGGTGTGTGCCATAGATTTTTTTTTCTTTTTTTTTTTTTCTTTTTTCAAAGTTTCTTTTTTTAGGAAAATGCAATTATAACAAATGTATGCACAGATAGGTAAGGTAGTAATCTGAACAATGCATATCAGAATTTTTCAGTATATAACATGCTATCAAAAAGGAAAAAGAAAAAAATAAACACCATACTATTTCCCCATTCCACAGAATAACCGTATCATAAACGCCGAATTTCCCTCCCCCCCCCCCCCCCTCCCACACCGCTATCACTGTTTTGAAAGGGGAAAAGCAACCCGTTGAAGTAATGTGTACCAGTTGATAACTCCAATAATTACTTCATCTCTGTATTCGGAAACTGTCAGTCACTGTCAGTCATCCGGGGCAGCACTCTATTTCCATCCAACATTCGCTATTTTATGTAGCAGTTTAGCGAAAAAAATATTTTTGTGTTTTCGCCAATACGTTTTACAGTCGGATCTCCGGATGCTGCAGTGATTGCAGATCGATCTTGTTTCCCCCAATGCGTAGCGTCTGGCAGATTTCGTGGGCGTTATTATTGTTATCATTGTTATTATTATAATTATCGGGGTTCTTGGTTTGGGTGCGCTGTTGCTGTTGTCATCATTCAATTTATGTTAGTATCGTCATTGAAAATTAATTCTACTATCATTCTCATCCTTACCTTGGTATAATCATTATCATTATTACTATCTTTGTTATAATTTGTTTGTTATCATCGCTACTGTCATACTGTTGCATCTATATCATAGCTTCTAAACTAATACTATAATATTAGTCTTGTTACTAATATCATGTTGATGTTAGTAAGATTGCTATATCATACTTGTAATTATTATTACTGCTTTCACTATCATATACTTAATATTACCATTATTGTGTTTTCGGTTTTATCATAAAAGAATAAAAACTCCGTAAGTTCACATCGAGGCACAGTCCACCCAAGAACACAAGCGTAAAATTGAAAGTCCCAAATTCAGAAGAAAAAAAGTTTAAACCACTTACATAGTCCATTCCAAAACACAAATATGAAAAAGAGTCCCAAATACGGTTTAAAAAGATAATAAAAAAAATAAAATAAATAAAAGCAGAATCCGCCCAAGGAATCAGACGAACAAACAAACACAAAAAGAGGAAAGGGCGTCCCGGAGTCTTCCTTTAACCACCTTAGATTCGTCCTCGAGAAAGTACCATCGAGAACGAAGCAGTTACCTCAAACTCGGGCCAGAGTTAGGAAACTTTTTGGCCAATCATTCGACGTAATCTATGGCCCACTTGGAAACTTATAAATCGCTTTTTGAGGTCGAGTTTGGTTGTTTTAGTCTCGTATCCCTTCTGCGTCTCCTTCTGTGCAGAGATTTCTGTCTGTTTTAGAGATATCTTGACACGCCTTTGAAGAGAAGAGCGTATGGTTGTCTCGATGTGTGGGCGTTTGTTCTTTGTCTTGTGTGTGTGCGTGCGTATGTGTGTTCGTGTGTGGGTGTGTGAGTAGAGGGATCGAAGGGTGTATGAGGGCAGGCAGGCGGATGGATATGTGTGTTTGCATATGTATTTAGTCTTGCATGTAAGATGGGAATAGGGTGGTGTGTCCGCATGTATTGGACGGTCTGTTTCAGTTCAAAATGTATCTACATATTTTTGTCTATGGCCAATTCCTTTTCTTAGCATGACGCCTCTTTCCTTTTCCTTTTTCATCCTGTAACCCAAGGCCCTGGGAATCTTAAAACGAAAGAATAGGATGACTGATGCGTTGCCTAATACTGCCTAAAAAGAGGGACACATCTTAGAAACCTTATTAATACAGAGGAGCCGTGTCCGGATTCCCTTATATCCAGTCTAATTTTGTTGTCATATCAAAACCCAGAATTGGATAACGGGAGAAGAATGAAGAGAGGTAGTAGGAGGGAAGAATAATAATAAGAAGAAAGAGAGACGGGGGGAGGGAGGGAAGGAGGGAGAGAAAGAGAGAGAGAGTGAAGGGGGAGGGAAATAGACTGAGAGAGAGAAACAGACAGACACACGAACAAAGGCCATGAAAAAGATATAAAGAAAGGGTAAAAGTGATATCTATGATAAAAGGAAAGAAAAATCTGACAGCGTGACTTTTGAGTAAGTTGATCCCTCACAATATTTTTAAAAGTTTTAGTTGTAGAAAGAATAAGATTTTTTCTTTTATTCTTTTATCAGACATGTTCTCTTAGTTCCCCGGACTTTTTATTGAACAATAAAGAAATACGGAGGAGAGCGGCTTTCATGGATAACACAGCTACCTTTAGTATCTTCAAAATCTTTTTTATTTTATTTCTTTTTTTTTCAAAACGCTCGAGATTTTCCTTCTTTTTTCATCAGCACAGGCTTTCCACTGCCCTCTTTTCTCGCAGTAATTACTCGTCGCACAGAGTGAAGACAATGCTAAAAAAGCATAGTTGTTTGTATCTTTTTTTCCTCCTTTCTTTATAAGATTTTTTACCTGTGCTCCCTTTCATTACGAAGTCCTCTCGCAACTTTAAGAGTTCGTGAGGATCATCTTACCTCTTCACTATCTATAAGTTAAGAAACAAAGATATAAAATAAAAGTACATCTAACTGGCAACGGCTCACTACTCCTGTTTCTTAGCCCTTTTTCAACCTCTTAACTCTTTCGTTTATCCTCTCCCCTCTCCTCCTCACCCCCTTCCCCCTTCACTCTTCTCTCCTCTCCTCCTGCTCCACCCCTTCACTCCTCTCCTCATCATCTCCTTTCCCCTTCTTTCTTCTCTTCTCTCCTCCCCTCCCCCCTTCTCTCCTCTTCTCCTCCTCCCCACTCCCTTCTCCCTCTCTCTTCTCATCCTTTCCATTATCCCTTACCTTCTCTTCCTCATCCTTCCCCCCCCCTTCTTCCCTTTTCTCCTCCCCCTACCCCCTTTTCCTCCTCCCTCTTCTCCTCTCCTTTTCCCCATTCTCCCTTCCCCCTTCCTCTCCCCCCTTCCCCCACCCCTTCCCAATGCTCCTTCCTACTCCTTCTTCCCCTACCTCCCTCCTCCCCGTTCCCCCTTACTACCCTCCCCATCCCCCCTCTTTCTCCCCATTCTCCCTACCCCTTCCTCCCCTTCCTCCCTCCTTCCCGTTCCTCCCTCCTCCCCTTCCTCCCTACCCCCCTCCTCCTCCCTCATCTTGATCTAATGCCACCCTTTCCCAACCTTCTCTCCTGCGGGTATTCATTAGGACGAAATAATAAGCACTCATTTCCACCAGAAAGTGACATGAGTAGAGGTGCTAATTATCTCTTGAGAGCTTGACACTTCTCTCTAACTCACTCTGGGAATTTGTATTGCGATGCTCTGGGCCGTCTCCCACGTCAGGTTGATGATGCAGGGTTTGTAAACATTACGTGGCGATGCGAGTAGGTGTTGTGTGTAGATGGTTGTTATGGTGGTGGTTGTGGTGTTGATATTGGTGGTGCTGCTCATTTGTTTCGTACGTGTAGGGATTAGTGTAATGTGCTATACATATTAATTCACCTTCTTTTCTCTCTCTCTCTCTCTTTTTCTCTCTTTCTCTCTCTCTCTCTCTCTCTCTCTCTCTCTCTCTCTCTCTCTCTCTCTATCTCTCTCTCTCTATCTATCTATCTATATATCTATCTATCTATCTATCTATCTATCTATCTCTCTCTCTCTCTCCTCCACTTTTTCTTATTATTTTACTTTCTGCCAGAACAAAACAAAAAATAAAATCCCACAAAAAAATAAAGAGAATAAAAGCAAAATCGTAAATCCACATAACACTAAAGTCTCACTATAACTCTCTAAAAGCAAGATATATCACCCGGAGTGTCACCATACAGAGGGAAGGGGAAGGTGAAATCCATCCCATCCACCTAGGCCTCTTGTGTGATTGAATCGAGGCCTAATACCCGTATGCCTAATCCAGCCTACCTCATTATCCTCGCTGGGACTTTCCAACTCCACAAAAATAACAAAACCAACGAGATTTATTTATCGGGCTGGTAGGTGGTAGGGGGCATGGGGGCATAGGGGGGGGGTGAGGGAGAGGTGGGGAAAGGGTGAGGAGAGGAGAGGGAGGCGGTAGGGGAGCGTGGATGGAGGGGGGGGGTAAGGGAGAGGAAGGGTAATGGTTAGGGAGAGGAGGGGTGGAGGGATGAGGGAGGTGGTGGAGGGTGTGGGTAGAGGGGTGGTGGAGAGGGAAGGGGGTGGCGGGGAGTTGGAGGGAAAGGGGAGGGAGGGAGGGAAGGGCTAGCACGGGAGGGATTAAAGGAAGGGATATGGGAGGGGGGCGAGGGGAGTGGGAGGGTTACGGGGGGGGGGGGAAGGGGAGTGGGGGGAGGGAGGGAGGGGGAGGGGGAGGGTTATGGAAGATTAAGGAGGGAAGGAAGTCGGCCAACAACAACAAAAAAGTTATGTGTATGATGAACAGACTACGAGCTTATTGTAATTCTCTCTTTTTTTTGTCATTATTACCATTCGTTTTTATCCATCTTTGTTTTGTTTTTGTTTTCTCCCTATTCTAAGAAGAGGAGATTTAAGTGAGGGAATAGGGGAAATAAGAATAAAGGTGCAAATGAGGAAAATCATACGATGAAATGAAGGAATGAGAAAAGGGGAAGAAAAAAACAGAAGAAATGGA
>NW_028234421.1:13937802-13945302 GCF_977035675.1 Penaeus japonicus | reverse complement strand
TCGAACGATTTATGATTCATTAAATCACTTCTTTCTGTTATGAATGACATTAATAAACAAACAAAAACGATGATAAGAACAATATCGAAAGCAACCGAATTTCATAGTTTAAACGGATTCCTGATAATTGGAATGAAAAATCTATTGGAATTATAAATTCAATTTAGGGAGAGCTGCTTGCAAGGCCTCCTTTGGATAAACCTGCAGCGAGGAATATTCATTTTACTGCAACGTTCCATAACAAAAATGATTTTTTATTTCAAGAGAGAAAATAAAAATGAAAAAGCCACATCATTTAGAGACGTAACGATTTTTTCTACGAGAAAAAGAGTTCAAAAAGTAAAAGAAAAAGAAAGGGTGAAAATAAAAATATATATGCATGAGCCGGTGACATCAGTATGCACCAAGGGACCAAGCTAAGGACCTTGGGAATCTCGAATGAATATTGTTCAGGGGAAGGCCAAGAGTAGGAGAAGGGGGAGGGGGAGGGGGGGAGGAGAAACCACAGGGACTTGGGTGGGGCGTGAGGGTGGGTGGGGGATGCAGGAGGGGAGTACCAAGATGCTGTTGGGTCGAGTAGCTTAGATAGAGTGCCAGCAGAAGAGCAGGAGACGTGGCTCGCTGCGGTGAAGGAGGAAAAGCAGGGAGGAGGAGAAGGGTTGACTGAGGAATGTGTATGGAGGAAGAGGATGAAGAAGAGAAAGAGAAAGAGGAACGAGAGGAGGAGGAAAGAAAAAAAGATAGAGGAAGAGGAGGCGGAGAAGGTTGAATAATCTTAGTGTTAAGGGGAAGGGAGTTTGTTTGTGGTGAGACTGGAGGATCAGAGTTGGTCTTTATGAAGGACGAGGGATTAGGAGGAAGCTGGAATCGTGTAAGGAGAGAGGCAGGAGGCAAGAGGGGGTAGATGAAGAGAAGGCAAGTTCCGCAGGCAATAAAGGGAGACAGGAATTGCTTTGAGAGATAAACAGGCTAAATTCCAGGATTACAGTTGTGGTACAAAGCAGAATCTCAGCTTTACACGATATTGCAAAGGTTATTAAACTTGGTGCATTACGCCATGCTAAATATTATTGTTATTGTTTTGATATATGCAAATAGTTCAAATAGAACTACAGATTTTCCGTATTTATATTATTTAACCTGTCCTGTGTAGTCTACAATGCAAACGTGTGGACTTTGTTTAGTACTAGAAAGCAATTCCAGAAATGCTGACTTGCAATTCAACTATGACGCTTAATTAAAGAATGTTTGCTTTTTGCATTCCCTGTAAAAAAAAATAATAATAATAAAAAATAAGATAAATAACCTACCAAAAACATCAGTAACACCCTAAACAATTTAATCCCCGGAGTCATCGCCAAGCCAGGCAAGAGAAATCGAACGTCGATCACCCGAATGACGTGATAATAAAGACATAAATTCAAAGTCCTGTGAATTACTCGATAAAGTCAAGATCTAAATCTTCCTCGATCGACAGACTCGTAAAGTTCGAGGCCTTCTTCCGGGGCCGGATTCTTATGAGTATTTTATGATCGTTTAAACATTAGCAAGGATCTATTTAAGTCATTAAGATAAAAATATGAGTCTGGATGCGATGTTAGGGCGAGCGCATGTGCTTGCATGTATAAATGTGTGTGTGTGTGTGTGTGTGTGTGTGTGTGAATCCATGAGATTGTGCTTCATTTTTTGTTTGTTTTTTGCATCTCTCTTCTATTTCCTCGTGGTTTGTTATTGTTCTCCTTGAAAAGATATCCGAACCTATATTGTGTAATTTACGTAGTATCATTATGAAAGCAACAAACAACAGAACAATCATAAACGATTTCTCATCTTGGAATCTCAAATACATTGGAATGGAACTGACACTCATGTTTACCTGATATCAGGCCTGGGTGCGTGTATTATACCGTCACTGGTGAAAGGGAATACAGAGAGCCTAGTTTTTTCTTCTTTTTTTCTCTTTTTTTTTTCTTTTTTTTTCTTTTTTTTTATCTAGCATGACCGTAATTTCGACATTTAGACCTTCTGTTCTGGTAAAAAGAGAAAATAATTTTGATGATATTTCTACTGATTTAATATGTTACTCATTTCCTCTCTGTTCTTAAAACATGCAAGGGGGGAAAGGCAGTGTTAATCAGAATAGTTGATTTCATTTCACTCTTAGTGTTTTCTCTTATTTTATCCATCTATTTACATACCGTTCTCTTTGTCTGCCCTAATGCATGGCTTATATATTTGTATCTTTATAATTTGTCATTCTTTTATACTCCTGTCATGATAAAGCAAGCGAATACGATTGTTTATATAAACTTGACAACCTAGAAAACCTAGACGCAAGGAAAACATTTTTAGATTGAATTTTTCTGTGCAAATGTCCAACGACGTCCAGGAAGCTTAAAAAGTTGCGTTGGTATTAACTTTGTCACAAAAAAAACTGTTGCCCTTTTCCCTTCTTCTCAGAAATATACCCTACTCGACAGGTATAAATGAAAACCAGGTTCCCGTAAATGTACATATCACGTTACATTTCAAAGAGGGTAAGGTGCTTATTGAAACCCACTGGGTATATATAGAGCTTTGATCTTTTGTTTGCTGTTGAATAAGATTTGGTCGCGCTAGAGCTGAGACGAAGGAGGGTAGACGAAGGCTCAGCAGCCGATAAGCGAAGGAAAAGGGGAGCGACAGGAGTACCAAATGCGAAGGAAAAGAACACAGAAGGATGAAGGAAATACTATGATATATAGACTGAGAGGAGAGATGCTGGAAAGAATATCAAGATCTAAATGGGATGAAGTGAAGGGAGATATTAAGTCCAGACAGATGTTTAAAGTGATATGATTGGTTATGGGTGATATGACTGATGATACTATAGTTGATCATGCTGTATGTTATTATCGTGTACTTATGACCTTGTGTGGAATACAGAGCAAAAACGGAGAGAAACAACTACAAAAAAAAGACACAAAATAGAGCTTCAACTTTAAAGTACGAAAGAAGTAGAGACATTTGAAATTCATACATGCAGTCACACGCACACGCCAGCACATACATTCATAAATTCAAGCACACACAAAAGGACACGCACATACGTATACACGATAAGGAAGCACAGACACACCTATATATGCGCACAAGCAGGCTACGTTCATATATTTCTGATATGTCCTTCTGAAGCTGCGTTCACTTGAATTACATATCGCAATTAGGGTAATGTTCTTGTTATTTTCCAGCAGAGGGTACAAACATGTTGCTCTAATTATATATTATCCCCGTTATAATTGATAATTACAATTTGTTAATGCTGTAGATTGTTATCGTTATTCCAGCAGTGTTCTGAAAATTAGTAAAGTATTGTCACTGAATTCAAATACAAGTTGCTAAACTGACTAAACACCGATACTGCCATAATATGTTTAGATATATTGCGGCATCTGATTATCATGCAGAATAATAGGTAAGAAAGATACTCGGAGATGTTATCCTTATTTATTTTACTTATTCAGTATTACTGAACCGAGTTAACCCTATAAAATCAACTCTCGCAACTCTGGAAACATACCCAGACCCTGATTATACTGATGAGGCCAGAGGCTAATAACTCAAGCAGTCCTTCTCTTTGGTTCTCTCTCTCTCTCTCTCTCTCTCTCTCTCTCTCTCTCTCTCTCTCTCTCTCTCTCTCTCTCTCTCTCTCTCTCTCTCTCTCTCTCTCTCTCTCTCTCTCTCTCTCTCTCTCTCTCTCTCTCTCTCTCTCTCTCTCTCTCTCTCTCTCTCTTTTCTCTCTCCCTCTCTCTCTCTCTCTCTCTCTTTCTATCTATCTATCTATCTCTATCTATCTGTCTCTATCCTCTCTCTCTCTCACACTCTCTCTCTCTCTATCTCTATTTATCCATCTGTCTCTATCCTCTCTCTCTCTCTCTCTCTCTCTCTCTTTCTCTCTCTTCTCTCCTCTCTCTCTCTCTCTCTCTCTCTCTCTCTCTCTCTCTCTCTCTCTCTCTCTCTCTCTCTCTCTCTCTCCTCTCTCTCTCTCTCTCTCTCTCTCTCTCTCTCTCTCTCTCTCTCTCTCTCTCTCTCTCTCTCTCTCTCTCTCTCTCTCTCTCTCTCTCTCTCTCTCGCTATCTCTCTCTCTCTCTCTCTTTCTCTCTAACTCTCTATCTATCTATATATCTCATTAGACAGGTGCAATGAAGGATGCCACGAATCTGTTTTTATATTTCTTTCAAGTATTATCATCTAAATCATAGCACCTATACCATATATAATAATGTTATGCCATTTTGTAAAGTATGTATTGCAAGTAATGAAAAAAAGAGAAAGAGTTACTATTAACTATATCCACTGAGTAATTGAAATTTGGCGTAAAAGTAACGTAGAGTTTTGCCGGGCCCCTGTAAAAGCTACTCCCACGTCAGGAATCATTAAGTAACTGGGTAATGAGCAATTACCTGGACCCCCCACAGCGAGCCCTCCCTTCTGCCTGGTATTCCCTAAACAAAAGTTACGCTTGAGGGATCTTTGACTTATCACGCAAAGAAACCATAAACTGTGGATCTAGAGCTTTGGAAAGATTATCCTTTTTTTTTGTTTCTTTCTTTCCTTTTTTGTTTTTTCTTTTCGTGAACATGAACCTTCTAGTTAGTTATATTCCATGGATCTATATGAAAAAGACAATTATCTTTCTTTTTGACCTTGATGATAATGTGGTTCCCGAATAGCTTCATGATGTATAGTTTTTTTTTAATGTGAGTGTAACTATACCTGCATGTTTGTGTGTGTGTGTGTGTGTGTGTGTGTGTGTGTGTGTGTGTGTATGTGTGTGTGTGTGTGTGCTATCTCGAATACACGGTATATCTGCTTGCTTGTCCGTTTGTTTGTAAGTTTGTTTCGGCATTCTCGAACGCCTCAGTTGCATTAAAATAGTGACGCTTGCATTATTCTCTCCCTTCCTTCATCCGCATCGCTTTTTATGAACAGCGTAAAATATTTAATTTCGAAACTGCGACACTCGCTTTTGTTGCCTCAAAATGATCAGAGGATTATCCGGTTATTTTCAGAGTAATCATCTACGGAGGGATAATAACACTTAATCTCCTAGGCGGGAGAAATCTTGTGAGAAATATTACTACAATCTACTTTCCCAGTACATCGATACATAGTTTAAGTTGTGTTGGCGATGAAGCTTTAAAACTGAAAATAATTCAATATGCATGAACAGAACCCCAAAGTCTGTTGGATATATTTAGACTTCAAATTCTTCGGAATTTCAAAATGTTCCTCAACAAAAAATTTAGTTCCGTAAGAAAAGAGCCGTGATCAATAAGTCGGTGTTGGAGCTTAAGGTACAAATTAAGAAGTTATAAACACTCTCCCGTCAGAAACACCGTCACAAATTAACCATAAAGTGAAAAGTGCGGTCGTAAGTACTGTCATTGTGTTGATAAACAATTCATCCAGCGGCCCAACGTAAATCCATTACGAAAAGCTATATTTTTCCCTTCATATCCTTGAGTGGGCACAAGTGGAGCGGCCTTTAAGCCTCATATGTTGGGTTAAATGGATACTATTCAGAGATTTATATTGGTCTGTCTATATTTAGTGTACTGTAAGTGTGTACCTTTCGAAAATAGCGCACTTAAACATTTAAACACAAATTATATATTTTTCGTTCATACAGACACACACATGATCGTACACATGCATACACAAACACCCCTACACACACACACACACATACACACACACACACACGTTTTGTAAGTGCGTGCGATAGTGCGTCCATGTTCGTATTGTCTATTTTCTTTGTTCTAATGAATAAAAAGCATCAGGAAGCACTCGTCGCAGCGAGTGGTCTCCATGCACCGTTCACCCGACAAAAAGAGTAAGAGAAACAGCGCGTCACATTATGAAGAGAGAGTATCGTCCGCGACTTCAGATTATTGAGTGTATCCTCTGCAAGCGTAGATGATTAAAGCTCATAGCGTTACGCGAGAGATAAACGCGCTAACAATTTATCATCAAATAGGGTATTTATTTCGCTCTCTGATCATTTTATTTTCCACACGTTTTGTGAATTCAGAGCAGGTCTGACTAAAGAAATGGCTTGATGAGAGGCCACAGACTCGCCAACATACTCCAGACCTCTTACATGAATAATTCACGTGGCGCAGTCGCTTCCCTGGTACAGTTCCATGTCCGGTTGGTTAATAGTCCACGTGAAAGCCTTGTTAGTGACGTCTTATGGGATAGCGGTTAATGTATCAACGCCGCTGGCCTGTCTTCTTTAGCTGATAATGATTTGTACGATCGTATATCTGAACTATTGTATATCAATTGTTATGAGGAAAGATAAATAGGATAGCGATAGTGGCGAGAGATGAGGAGCGGATCAGAATTATTAATCAATCATTCTAAACAAACACATGAATAATCGACACGACCAACATGAGACTCCCTCCTTCCCCTCGCCCCCGCCCGTCTCCCCTCGTTCCCCGACGTCGTGTTTATTATGCATTCGGGCGAGACGGCGGAGTCCGAAGAGGCAGAGGGGAACGAGGGCGAGTGGTGGGGAGGGGGGGGGGGGCAAGGAGTCTTCATCAGCCTGGCAGGAAGACTCAGGTGTTTCAGGCTTAAGGTCGGGGAAGGCAGGAGACTTGCGGCGCGATCGATTTTGCGAATTGCGTTTGCTCTGCTTACTAGCACGAATGTTTGGGGTCTGTTATGCTTATCAACGGGAATTCCTTGTGGTTTACCCTGTCAATCAATGGGAATTCATGTGTTTTATCTTGCTTACCAACACATTTTTTTTGTGATTTACCTTACTTACCAGAGCCAATTCTTTGTGATTACGGTTCAATAAAAGGATTATTGTTAATCTATGAGAATAGTTTTCATGGAAATAGACTATTTATTCTTGTAAATAATGGGCGTATTCAATTTACAAATGGATGTTCTTCAGTATCATTATTCTTTACATTGGACACGCACAATGTGAGCAATTACCCGCGTTCGATTACGTAGCCAGTGGCCACGCCCTCGTCTTTGGAGACAAGAGATCCAACTAGCCGTACTTCATCCCTCGCTGCCCCTCTCCTTCCCTCCCTCCCCATCCCTCCAAAGGGCCATCCACCCACTACCCCTCCCCCCACCAAACCTCTACTATCCCCTCTCCTTCTCTCCCTCTCCATTATCCTGAATACCACCCACGCACCCCACCTCCCTAGCCTCTACTCCCCTCCCGCCATCCCCCTTTATGCCCATTCACACAAACCATCCCCTTAGCCTCTACACCCCCCTACCCCCTATCCCATCCCCCTGAATCCCATCCACACAGACCGCCCTCTCCCCCTATCCCCCTGCAGCCCTTTCACCAAGACCAACCCCTATCTCCTATCCACCTAAATCCCATCCACCCAGACCCTCTCCTTAGCCTCTCCACCCGGACCACCTCCCTAGCCTCTTGCCCCCCCCCCTTCCCTCTCCCTCTGCACCCCATCCACATAAACG
>NW_028234421.1:13925302-13927802 GCF_977035675.1 Penaeus japonicus | reverse complement strand
ATGAGTTATTTTGACGGGGTGGGGGGGGGGAAGGGTAGGACGGAGTGGGTGGCAGTTAGGTAAAATTCGGGAGTGAGTAAAGAGGATGAGTCTTTTTTTTTCTTTCTTTTTTTCTTTCTTTTTGGGGGTAGGTAGGAGTGGGTGGCAGTGAGGTTAGAATTCGGGAGTGAGTAGTTGAGTATGAGGCATTTTGGGTGTAAATAAGGGTATGAGTATGAAGCATTGGGAATAAGGGAGGGAGAGATTTATCTGTTTATACTGAGATCAGATCAGATTTATTACACGATGGAGTAGAGAGGATGAGGCGTTAGGTGTGAGGAGGAGAAATATTAATGAGTTTTAGATTGATAGGTAGTTTGCTTTTGTTTTTGTTTTGTTTTTTCGGTAGATTCGTCGTACTAATTTAGAAGTTAGCTGATGAATACGACTACAATTAAGCTTGATTATGGTTGATATATCATAAATCTGCAAGACTCAACTATATATCACACTTTAAAATATCAGATTTTCAAAAGCTATTTTGTCTTAATTAATGTTTTGATACTAGTGCGGAGAAGCATCACAACAAGGGAAAAAAGTTTAGTCTATATTGCATTTTAATTGGAATATTGGTAAGGACATTATAGCATCGACCTCCCCCCCTTCTCCTCCCTCTCCTCCCTCTCCTCCCCCTCCTCCCTCTCCTTCCTCTCCTCCCTCTCTCCCGTGACAAAGAGAAAGTGAGGCGAACCTTTTGTCAGCGAAGATCCACCTTTTATTAAATATAAAAAGTGTCTAAAGTGGATGGAATCCCAAGACAGTCAGGGAGAAAGAAATAATTGCAATAATGGTACTAGGCCTCTCTAATGATGTATCCACCGTATAGTACACTATAGGGGAGAACACACATACACAAGGCGATCTCTCTCTCTCTCTCTCTCTCTCTCTCTCTCTCTCTCTCTCTCTCTCTCTCTCTCTCTCTCTCTCTCTCTCTCTCTTTCAGCCAACTTGAACAGATGATTAGTCATCATCCCCAGGCTTTTTCCAAGGTTATTCTGCAAATAAAGTTTTGAAATCAAAGTCTCTCCTTCCCTCTCTCTGTATGATGCAATCGGAAAGGCTTTTACCTTATGCTAGACAGCTAACTTGTTTTGTTGTTTTGCAAGCTTTTTATTACAGATAAAAGGTAATCCTCGAAACGAATACTCACTTAGAACATTTAGCAGAAATTCATCTTTTAAAAGCAAGATTCTTCAGAGATAGCAAGAGTGACTTGATCATCTATATGGTTAGTGATGGCGCCAGCTTCCCTAAGCCCTTCATAAGTCGCGCATTATGTAGGGGAGAGTTCAAGCGAATGTTACAAGACAATTTGAATATGGGCAGCTGCCTAAATCAGCGATTATGATATATAGCCGAGAAGCCACAGTGAGCTGAGGTAATATATGGAGGCTACAGACAAGGGAAGTGCTGAATAGGGCGTAGCCGTTGATCGACTAGTGTGATAAAGTATATGGAACAGGGTAGTGTATTTGATAAAGGATGTTGAATGGGTTGATCAGCTATAAAAATTGACAAGAATATCTTAACATGAAACAGGTTGCTATTCTTTCTCTCTCTCCCTCTCTCTCTCTCTCTCTCTCTCTCTCTCTCTGTCTCTCTCTCTCTCTCTCTCTCCCTCTGTCTCTCTCTCTCTATCTGTCTATCTAGCTATCTCTATCTCTCTCTTCCTCTATTCATCTATCTACCTATCTCCCTATCTATCTGTTTATTTCTATCTTTATTTCTATCGATCAACCAATCCATCTACCTATCTCAACCTCTCTTCATATCGGGTGAACTTCCTGTTTAATTCAATATTGATCTCATTCACCAGTAATCACCCAGGGAGAAAACGCACAACCGCAAACAAACAGAATTGTCTGCCTCCATAGAGTTTGTCATGAATCGATTCCGTTTTGTCAGCTTCATATTTTTCCGTTTGTTTGTCTGTCCGTCTCTTAATCCCTTTAGCCATCAGTCTATATGTCAGCTTAACGACCTAGCTACCCGGCCGGTCGCTGGGTGACATTCTTCACTCTGTCTTTAGGCCCAAATTAAAGGCTTTTTAGAAGGATAAGTTGTATATTTTTCTATACATTTACTTGTCTATTTGTCTGTCTATTTATTTATCTATCTATCTATCTATCTTTTTATCCATATGTGTGTGTGTGTGTGTGTGTGTGTGTGTGTGTGTGTGTGTGTGTGTGTATGTATATATATATATTTATCTATTTCTCTCTCTCTCTCTCTCTCTCTCTCTCTCTCTCTCTCTCTCTCTGCTTCTTCTTCTTCTTCTTCTTCATCACCCGGTCCAATATTCCCGTGCAAACACTCGTCCATCTAAGGCGGTCAGATGGTCTCAAGGGTTCGGTGTTTCAGGTAAGGGGAAAAAGGGGCGGCGTTTGAGGGGATAGCGAAGAAGAAGAAGAGGAGCGAGAGCGAAAGGACGAATAGGAATGAGGGGATAAAGGGAGGGAAT
>NW_028234421.1:13907802-13920302 GCF_977035675.1 Penaeus japonicus | reverse complement strand
TTATTGTTATCATCATCATCTACATCGTCATCACTATCATTACTATCACTACATCATCCTAATCATCAGAATCATTACAGTGATATCACTGACGATGGAAATTATTCATATTATCATTGTTGTCATTATCATTGCTATTGTTATTAGTATTATCATACTAGTATCGTAGTTAATATTTTGACCATTACCATTGTCATAACAAATTATGTCAATAAGCATCACTGTTATCATTATCATCGCCACCGTCATCATTATGGCGACATCATAACTACAATCAGCATTAATATTTTCGTCATAATGATCAGTGATTATCCATATCGACTGATATGAATTGATCGAATTTCACTAGTTCACTATCGTTCGCTTTTTAGCAATTCCAAACCAGCAATTGCTCTTGATGCAAAATGACTTTATCATGATCATCATTGTTTAAAAAAAAAAAAAAAAAAGTGCACGTCATGGTGGTCCAATCAAGAACTCGATTATCGTAAGTCACTCACAAAGCTTTCGTCGCCATGAACAATTGCGATGACTAATAGAAACTGCTTCCTTTTTTGGCCTTCTTGGTTTGTTGCAATTTTATTTTGCTCATTTTTTTCCTTACATTTAAGTAGAAAATAGAGAAAGGAAGTCGGCAAAAAAAAGTCTTTTAATTCTAAGCAATGATCTGACTGGTTGGGAAAGTGCACGGGGATGCGCAATGATCGGTGCATCGTTGCCACCGGTTTGCAAGCTGAGTAACATTTGAATATATATCAACATCACGTGACCTCTGGGCCTGACTGTGGTATATAACGCTTTGCTATTTGATATAATACCTAGGATGCTGTGGTTGTACTTAGCGGGAAGTAGGTATATTAGTACACCAGGTTTATTTTTCTTCTTTTTACATATATATTTTTTGGTAATTATTTTCAATGAATGTCACTAACCAATTGTTTATTTTGTTTCTTTCCCCCCTACCCCCCTCATGAATTATTAGAAAAATTTCACATTCTTAGTGGTGGTAAGTTGCAGATCACGTAAGATGTTTGTCATATATATATATATACATAGCTCTTCTTAAGCTGACTGCAAAATTCTCTCTCTGTCAGATCTCTCCATAGCCGAAACTCAGTTTTTACGTC
This sequence comes from Penaeus japonicus, assembly GCF_977035675.1. Lineage (NCBI taxonomy): Eukaryota > Metazoa > Arthropoda > Malacostraca > Decapoda > Penaeidae > Penaeus > Penaeus japonicus. The sequence continues at coordinate 13,919,175 of NW_028234421.1, read as the reverse complement.
CACTTAATGCAGGGCGTTTTCTCTTTTTTATAACCATTTTTTAAAGAAAACGATACAGTCTTCGACACCAGACCTGCTTCGTATTTCGGCCAATGATTCCCTCCCAGAGGTTCCCCTCAACACTATGTTAATTCCAATCTAATTCTAATTCTAATAAATAATCCTCAACCGTAGACCAACATCCAAAAAGCAGTCATCGCCCTGCATTAACAAACATAGATCCATAGATAAGCTATCACTTGAAGTGACCTTCCATGTTTACCTATCGAGAGACTGAAAAAGTTCTTCGTACACTCAGATCTTACACTGATCGTTTCTCATTCAAGTCCCTCACTGGCTCTGTCGTAGTTTCATGTGAAATTTCTCTATGATGGCGTCTAGCACAGTTTCCCTTCACCCGCTCAAATGTTTTTTCCGTGTCCATAGATCTCCTTTTATATTATCATTTCCTTTGTGCAAAGGTGTTAGGTTTCTTATTTCTTTATTTTCTAAGGCTTTCTTTTCCATCTTACTTTGCATCAACTGCACCACGTAGTTTTGTATCTATTTTGTGTCACACTGTTTTCTGTGACGTATCCCGGCGAATGTGACATGATTTGAGATTTTTTTATCCTACAGAACATTTCACTTTGTTTCGTGTTTGTAAGTTAATCTTGGTACTTGCGAATATGAATGACTAGCTGTCTCTTTTCAACCACTACATATATTTACACAGCATAGTCTTATTTGAATTAAGTTTAGATTAAGTAATGTCCATCTTTATGTTTTCGTTGTTTTAAAAAAAAACATATTTAGACATTTCTATTAAGATTTCTTGCTTGCTAAAAATCGTAAATTTGTCATTGTAATCAGCCTTTCATAATGATAAATTGTTCAACTTAGATCATTAAGCCAAAGAAGATAGGATTCACGTTTCGTTTACCGTATAAGTTTATGAGTAATAGTCAGTTTAACAGTATACGTTCCTCAGTAAAAGAAAAATGATCACCTACAGATTTGAATAGATTAATCGCCTTAACGCTAAGAAAATCATCTGCTTAACAGAAACGGCACAAGCAATTAGCACATGAAAGTGACTTTCGTCTGAACGTTCACTAATGTCATCAAAACGAATGATAAACCGATGCGTCTTGTTCTATAAACACTGTCACCATTGTTGTCATATCTGTGTGCGTGTCTCTCTACCTCTATCGCCTGTAACAACTGTAAGAACCTGTAACTATTGCTGTGTGGGCTTGATTGCTCGTTAGAACCCCCTTTTCATCACAAATGTTGCTAATCTATCTATCTCTCTGCTAATTCGTGTGTACAGATGTTGTGGCAAGAATTCGTGTTCGCGCCGTATCTTATGTCTTTCGCTTTGGGTGTTACATATTTTCTTTTATTTCATTTGATATCTAAAGAATAATAACAAATCTATATCTAATAACTATATGACTGCTTGGTTCGTCTTCTTTGTGTTTGTGTGGGTGTTTGTTTGCTTTTGTATGTAGGTGGTTCTGTGCGTGTGTCTGTGCGTACATGTGCGTGTGCAGCATATGTGGGTTTGTATTCAGATTTTGTTATATCTAACAGTGGACCTTGGTGTGTATGTGCGTGTGTCTGTGTGTGTGCATATAATCATGTGTAACTTTGTTTGATGCTTCATTCTTTTTTTCTTTCTTTTTACCAAATATATGTTTTTTATTTTCGTTTCTTTAAATTCTTTAACATCATATTGATAATGAACATTCCATTGCCACATCTAACGGAAAATTGAATGTGTTAGATTTAATGAGATGATCATAAAAGAGAATCCACTTATTGGTTCAATAACATTGACTGTTCTGCTGTGTTGGTGTTTACTCCCTCTTCTGCATCACACTGTCTTCACCACATATGTGTTCTGTAGAGGTGTTCTAGGTGTCACTGCTGAGATGTTTGTGCTAGACATATAAGTGTTATATTTGCAAGAAAATTTTCAAAATGATAAAGGCATAATATCGCAATAATTCGAGTCAAATAGTAAATACAATTTTTTATGAATATATATGCTAAGAAATAGTTTACAGTTCAGAAATGTTGATGAACAAAGCAAATACAGTTCCTGTTTCTGACACATTTTCAGTATAAATGACAGAGTAGAAAACACCTTTAAATTTAATCAAGCCCAAAGCTTTTATTTCTACATGCAGACTATGCCATATTACATAAACGGTATGTATTAACATCGTACACGCATTACACTGTTAGAGTGAATACACTTTAAAGGGAACACTTTTGTTATTTAACGCACCATGATGATAAAGTCTGAAATGGGTATAGATGTGTGTGTGTGAGAGAGAGAGAGAGAGAGAGAGAGAGAGAGCGAAAAAGAGAGATTGAATGTATGTGCGCATATGAGAGAGAATCATTACTAAAAAATACATAACCAAAAACACACAGCATGGTTATAGTGCACCTTACATGCCACTCCAACAGACATGGATATCCTCTTGATCTCATTCAGCCATTCGCAAACAATCAAAACAATATAATACTGAATAGTAAAAGATTAGATGACAGTTACAGTCAGTTACAAATATCAACCAAGGTAATCATATTGATCAGGATGGAACTAACGTCATTTATCCACATATATTTACTACAAATAACCAATAACTATTTACAGCTTCCTTTCTCAAAGAGTGCCAGTCTAATCTCTCTCCGTTTTTTCAGGCAAGTGCGTCCTACAGTAAGCCTGTAGAGGCGACCCTGTGGGTGCTCCCGCCGCTATGCAAAATGATAGGCCTACAAGCGTCTCCTTCGTAGGACGACCAACCATCATTCCTCCCTCACTCCTCTGGCCGCGGTCCTCCTGTCTATCCCTCTGGGCTCTGACTTGCCGTGTGGAACCATCAGCAGCAGCCACCAAGGGAATCGTTTTCATCCTTTTTCCAACTGATGTCTAACAGAAGGAATTCGTGTGTGTGTGTGTGCTTCGATATTGTCCAAAATGTCCGGTAAGGAAGTAAGAAAAAATATCCGAAACGAAGACAAAGAAGAAGAACAGCAAAAAGAAGGACAAAAAATCCTCTTGGAATCTAGAATCTCCTTGGTCATCCTGGACTAACATCTTCGCCGGGGTGGAAGGGGTTAATACTCCCCTCTTCAGTTGACTAAAAGGTTTTGGAAAGCGAGTGGTATCAGCATCATCACATGCGACGTTGGCGAATCTATGATAGGAGCAAAGCATTATCCCTTACGGTTTACATTTCCACTAAATTTGCTATGCTAATCAGTATCTAGAATGCACAAAAAAATGGAAAGGATTTTTTACTATGATATGTTACAGCAAATGTTGAAATTTTGAATAGCATTAAACTAGGATTACTGATTCGCGAAAATTTTGACTTTTTTTCGCGCGTCTCAACTGCCTTCAGATGGAAATTATGTTTATACAGTGTGATCCTTCACTAGCTAGAAGGTGATTTTGTATATAGGATCCCTTTCTTATAAGTGCTACCAGCTGTTCCCATGAGACCGTTAAGACTATGTACCCTTTTGCATATAGTGAATTTTGCAGCTCACTCAGTGGGCCGTAAAATGGTGAAAGATGTCAACTTTGTAAGATGATCTGTTTCCCTCCTGATTGACTTCCTTTTAGGGTCTTTTCCACGGATTCACAGTCAACATCTGCTAGTGTCTGAACACTTTTTATGCAGAATAATATTACGGAATCAAATCAAACAGCTTTAAAAAAATATATGTATCATAATAATACTGAAAAAGAAAATTTAAAGTTACCTAAAAAGAAACAGTCAACAAACCCCCCCAAAAGACTACAAAGTCTACATCTTTTATCAACATATATTTGTCATTGTTTATTTGGTCATGGAAGAAGAAGAAGAAAAAAACAATGCTAAAAGATGTGTGGAATGTTAGATAACGTGTCCCTCATCCCCCCAGAGGGCAGGACAGACGCAACCGGGCCAGTGTCTCTCAGTTCCAAGTTGTTACCGAGGTGTAACCCAACTTAATCGTCGATCATCGAAATCTCTCGTTTGTCTAGCTTATTTATTACAGTGTGTTTATCGAAGTTGAGGTTACGTTGTATTTATGAAATTATAAGGATACGTTTAAGGTCAGGTCATTTTGACTACATGTAGAAGCATCTATCTCTCTCTAGCTTTTGCCTGTTTTTGTCATTGCTGGATTTGGTTGGATTTTCTCATGATCGGTCAAAATAGGTCTGTTTGTTTTCCATTCTCGGTATTTGTTGATCACTTTCCTTCCAAGACATTCTGAGGGTATGATGCTTTCTGTTCAGTGTTTGCAATGCACTTTGCTGATGATGATTATGACTGAATTTATTATAGACAAAACGTGTTGCGTGAATAGAAAATGTTTATCATTATTATTATCATTATTATCTTGATTATTATAACTACTATTATTAGCATCATATCAAGGTTAGCATCACTTTTGTAATTAGAATTGTCATTACCGTTGTTATCATCGTTAAAATTGTTTATTTTCAATGTTTAATGTATGTGAATCATTCAAATTCTTGTTGTACTTATTTTCAACATTGGAAATAGGAAAGTTATCATGTTTGTTTGACGTAAAAAAGAATAATTCATTTAAACCATGTTGATTAAAGCTTTAAAGTATATTCATATTGTTACTGGACTTCAAAAGAAGAAAATATATATATATGTAATTTCATTGATAATTGGCCGTAATCAGTCCTGTATTGTTGTCAGGTGTATTGCAATCCATCTATGTCTGTGAGAGAATACAAAATCTTTAATTTGTCTTTCTTTTGATAATGTTCAAAGACGATTATTGTGCATTTTCTTGTTTGAATCATGTATATGTTGTGTAAATAAGAAGTGTAACCTACGATAACCGGCAACCCAAGTCTCGCTTGGCAGAACAGGTGCCAACACAGGTTTTTAAGTCGTATTTATCGATCACGTGGATTTTCATCATGGAGAAGCGATTGTTGTGCTTCAAAGAATGATTCGAAGAATTAATAGTATAGATTTAAACCATACTGATTATGTCTATGTCTTTTCTTCCATTTCTCTGAGTCTTTAAAACAAAAATACTCTCTCTGTATAGGTATATCCATATATCCATATATATATACATATATATGTATGTATGTATATATATATATATATATATATATATATATATATATATATATATATATATATATATATATATATATATATATATATATATATATATATATATATATATATATATATACATATATATATATATATATATATATATATATATATATATATTTCATAAAATCTTCGTGGCTTTGAAATCCAAGCTATTCAGTAACCTAGTTAACCAAAAAATATATATATATGACGTAACATCCGAGGTCATATCGTGACAAAAGGCCCATACAAGTTCATCTTAAAACTAATAACTGTGATGGTTAAACAAGATGCAAAAGCAAAAAAATAAATAGCCATTATGATATAGGAAATCTGTCTTTGTATAGAGTTATTAAGCAGATCATTTCGGTTGATGTAAATGTTGATGACATGGCACTGCAAGTTGCCCGATTCCGCACTTCAGGAGTTCCAGTGTTTTGTGTATCCCTCCCTTTAGCTTCATCGGACTTGGACACCGTGTAGTGTGACAAGGACAAAAGCAATGCATGTATATGTACATAATATAGTAAAACATGACCTATAGACTAATTTTTGTTCATACGAACTCGTTCATGAGGTTAAGTAAGCCCATTGTGGCTATAGATGTATTTTGAAGGATTAGAAGCCAAGTGGAAAAAAAAACAGCCCTCACATTTTTACATTCTGTAAGTCAAGTTTTCCCTAACAAATATATATATACAACCAGGGGAGGATGTGACTTATAGGAGACCTCAAGTAGTGTTTGATATAGTGCACACAAGACGTGCTGTTGTAGTGTATGATACTCATGTTTACAGGCCCGAGGTGCGCACTCAAGGGCCGGCGTTCCCTCGCTGTGCGCTGACTGGACCTGCGCAGCGAGGCATGAACGCATGCGCTCTGGGTCACAAAGCCTGGTGGCCATAGACTGTACCCGAATCCAGAATCGAGACTAAGCGTAGGAGAGTCAATGGTAGCAAAACTGGCTGTCCTAGAGCCAAGGTTCCTCTCACTCGCACTGCACCGTCAGTTAGAGATTTCACGTTATGTCGAAACAGTTCGACCGTCACTACAAGCAGATGCTTTGTAAAACATGACGAAACTTCAATTGGGCCTTTTTTAACGGTATGCCTTTCTATCTGGCCAATCGAGTCAACAATGGGAAACTTATTATCCCGCTTTTAGTGTATTTTGAACAAATATTATGCATGTTTAACAAAATCAGAAGTAATGGCAAAATGGGGCTCTGAAAAACTGTATTCCTTCTCATTAAACATCTCTATGTATTTTCTCTATCAGTAAAGGTTCAAATTTATAGCAAAACATTTTAATGTATATCAATCTGCTCGCGTCCCTCCGACAGAGCATTCGATGCTTCATAACAAATTTTGAGACTGAAAAAAATCAAAAACCGAAAGAGAACCATACTAATAAAACCTGTGAAAATCCTGTCCTGTGTAAGAGAGAGTATAAATTTGTAGACTTTTTGCTTACTGACGCCAGAATCATACCCATTTCCTTTAATCTAGACAAGTTGTTCTGAACCTTGTTGTTAACTACCGTTGTTGTTGATTTGATAGGCTACTAGTCAGTTATGATTGTTAGTCACTATAATCCGGTAGGAACTTCACGACGCTATCTGTATCTCTTCAGCAGGCTCTGGCAAGGGGAGTGTCATTGCGGCTTTGCCCTCCTTGCAAAACAAAATTTGATATTTGTTGATTATGCAAAAATATGAATAAGTCAGTAACTGTTAAAACCTCAATGGCTTCGATGTAACTTCGTAAATTCGTTCAGGTCTATGCTCCTGCAGAAGCAATTGCTGAGGAATATTTCTTTAAGGTAATCATCCCTTCTTCTGGAGCCTGCTGTACTATTCCCTTGGTCCTTGGCAAGCCAATCAGAAGGCTCATGGAACTGAGTTGATGAAAACTGCTTTTCTGATTGGCTGTTAATGTCACTTGAGTATAAGAACGGTGTGTCCAGGGCGAATGTTCTTACCTGATTTATAAATATGTATGTACATGTTTTGTGGACTGTATTGTCTTAGGATCGAAACAATGATATTATTGATGATCAGTTGATGATAAGCTTGATGATAACGAACCTTAGCTGTAAACATGGCACTAACTTTGTGACGGGGATCACCTTTTTCGGAACTCAAACGGGAGCCTCACACGAGTAAACTTGCCACCACAACGTAATACAAGTTTTTTGATGTGGAAGTCATGTTTCCTCCTGGAAGTTGGTGGTAGAGTCATATTTCCAAGCGGTGCAACACGAGATCACCGCATAATGATGTTGGAGCCTGTCCTGGTGAAGATGGACCGGAAACCCGAACAAGATCACAAAATGAGACGACCTTTTGACAGAAAGAACTCGTCTTCTCTCCCTCAGCAGTGAGGATCTACGGACAAGCCTTGATGATCGAAAGAGATGTTCTTCAGGATTCGACGTCTCTGCTTTGGGATCACGGGAATCTGTTCTTGCGCGAAAATCGTCCTATTTGGATTTTGCGGTTGACGGCCACCTCATCAGACATTAAAACAAAACCTCAGTAAAAAAAGAAAAGAAAAAAAAACATCAGATGGATAACCACGACGCCAACTTAAATGTTCATTCTTAGCCAGCACTAGTCTTTCACTGCTAACACAGTCTCATATCACAAGATCTAAGTGTTGAGGTTCGTCTAGAACTGCAGGAGTGAATTTTATTTCTTCAGAATATAAAGAATTATTTGCAACTAGCTGGAATGGGCAAAATTTTCATCTCTTACCTTTGTTTCCATCACGAGCATTGGTTTCTCGCATCTAAACTACAAACTTTGACTCAAACCTGAACATCACTTCTCGTATCTCATTCATTTCTATATGTGAACTATAAACAACATTAGATTTTTCGGAAAATTTGCCCAGGAGAGTAGTGTGAACTAGCCGACTATGCACCGCTGTTTCTCGATATCCGCATAGGTTCATATTCTCCTTTTAGAAAGATCTTGTATCTATTATTATCCTGTCAGTGTTGTACGTGTGTATCGTGAACATGAAGTACATAGGCCTTCGTCTTCGTCCGGTAGCGTGACGTCACCGCTGCAGAACTCTGACGTCATTGACTTTGTGACGTCACCATTTGAAACTACAATGCCATATCACTTTTAGATTTTCCTTCCAACTTACTCTTGCACTTCCTCCTTTGCGCCCCCAAAGTGAGGCGCCTCTTAAATATGGCGTCACTTTGCTTCAGCGATGTTGACACGATGCTGTAGGGAGGCCTGGGCCAAAATTATATACTGAAGCGTTATCAATAAATCCGTATATAAGATTAGGAAGTTCATAGAGAATGTGAATGGGGAAGCCCGTTGGAATGAGTTATTAGTTAGTTTATACAAACCAAAAAAAAAAAGTTAAAAAGAAGCCTTGTTGTACCAATCTTGTTTTCTTCTCTTATTTTTGTGTCTCCTTTTTATTTATGTTTTAGAACGTACATACAGTATCTCTCTTAGGGAATTTTCACCAAGCTTTCCCCTTTCACTCCCTTACTCTCGAGTTTACCAATGCTAAACATTAGTTGATAGGTATTACTAGTATCAAAGTGTGATCTGTGGGTTTATAGCATCGTGGTATGTCGATTAGGCGATTTCTTTCCCTTGTCCTTAAATAAAATGAAATCTAAATAAAGTGACATAGTTAAAAAAAACAAAACAAATGGAAATATAAAGAGCAACTCTCGTGTTTTGTTTTTCATTCGATTGGTGACATTTTCTTTGTGTTTTTTTGGATAGAAACGTTATTTTCTGATTATCAAAAGATCCTCTTCGTCACAAAAGCGTCGGTGGTCATGATTGGTAAGGGTGATTGTAATGGATAACAAAATTACCCTTCGTTTTGATGAAGTGACTGTGCAGTGTTCCCTTCCCTCGAACACTGTGATCGTTTTTTATGTAGGATCCCTTGTCTTGCCTCATAGAAAGGTTGTAGGTCAACAACTCATAATATGTTCTGTAGTGTCGTTAATACATGTTGATTTTTTATAGTAAATATGCGGTTTCGCAAACTGATCAGAGTGACTTTCAAACTTTTTAGATATATCATAACAGAAGTGTTTGTAGTGGTAACAAGAGGTGTAAATTATAAGTATGTCCATAGAATTGTCTAAGTATACCCTACAAAATATCCAAAGCAAGCCACCTTCGCCCGTTTTCTGTAACAATTTTCACACACGAGGAAAAAAAAAACAATGCAAGAACATATTATAGGCATGAGTTTTTATCATTGTTATGGGTAGAGGAGAATATTCTTTAGGTAGTTTTACCGATGTTAAAAATACCTGTGATGTGGAAAGTTACTTGGTAATTAAACCTTGTTTATTTTAAGCCCGCAGAAGACGGAGCAAACCCTGCCACTCCCTTTACAGTCACACTATTGTAATAAATAAGATACAGAAGTATGAGGTGTTTTTGTATCCTTGGGTACCATGTCGTATTGGCCTTAATAAATGGTAATTGTTATAGCTATTTATTATACATGTCACACACGCGCGGGAGCGCACACACGTACACGCACATGTACACATAAACACACACACGCAGACACACATACACACCCGTATATATACATATAGGTGTATATATATGTGTGTGTGTGTGTGTGTGTGTGTGTGTATATATATATATATATATATATATATATATATATATATATATATATATATATATATATATATATATATATGCGTTCTTATAAAAAAACAAATTCCTCGTGCATTTCCTAAACATTTCTTCCGAAATATAATGATATACACAACAATGATCATAAAACAAAGAAAACATTGAGAAATGTCATAAATAAAGGAATAATAAGGACAGATGGATATATGAAGTGATTAGAACAGCTCTGTGAAATAAACAATCGATTATCAGATAAACTGAAGAAACTGATAAAACACTTACATATAAAAATGTCTTTTATTTCACTTTTATTTTTTCTCATATTTTCTTGTTTATATGAAAATAAAAAAAAGATAATAATTCACCTAATTTCCAATCAATTCACAGCTGTCTCCTTATAGAATGCATGAAGGCGAGAAAGTATAAATTGCGTAAAAGAGAAATATAATTTGAAATAGATATATAAATAAGTAAACTAAAGATAAAGAAATATGATGAAGAAAGCAGTGTTGTCTGAGGAAGAGGAAGTGCCTCTAGAGTATGACTATCAAATATAATTGCATACACTGTAGTATAGTTTGGTATACAGTTATTCAGTTATCGGTCTGAGATCTAAATCCGGCCTTTGTGTTATATATATATATTTATATATATATATATATATATATATATATATATATATACATATATATACATATATATATACATATATATATATATATATATATGTGTGTGTATATATATATATATATATATATATATATATATATATATATATATATATATATATATACATATATATATATGTCTCTTTGTATATGTATATGTTTATATATATTTATATATATATATACACACACACACACACACACACACACACACCACACATATATATATATATATATATATATATATATATATATATTATATATATATATATATATGTGTGTGTGTGTGTGTGTGTGTGTGTGTGTGTGTGTGTGTGTGTGTGTGTGTTAGTGTGTGTGTATGCACATATGTGTGTGTGTGTATATATATATATACACATATGTGTGTGTGTGTGTGCTTGTAAATGGATCAGTTTACAGCCAGTATACCCAGAGCACTCTGAGGTTACTGTGGCCAAATGGATCTTGCTTGGGTGTCCACCTCTTAACTTTATATCTGCTGTGTGTACCGTTCTTAAATTGATCCCGTCTGCATGTTATGTGCTTTATTGCAGTATCCATGGCTGACATCAACTAATGGATTGATAGAGAAAGAGATATAGAGTGATAGACAGATAGACAGATATGGATATAAATATAATGCGTGAGTGTGTTGTATTTAAGGCGTCTCTATGGGTATTTGCTATACACCCCAGCAAGTACTGTTACACAAACATATGAAGTGATAACTTATAAAAAAAAAAAATAATAATAAAATAAAATAAAACCGAGCAAACTGGAGGGGATAAATCCTGGACAACCAATATTTTGCGATCCCGTAGCTGGCCCCGCCATTGAGCCCAATTCTCAGCGGAACAGACAGAGAAAACTTTGAAAGGCTCTGAACTGAAGGTCGTTTTTTCTTTATTTCTGCCTTTTC
>NW_028234421.1:13895302-13897802 GCF_977035675.1 Penaeus japonicus | reverse complement strand
GGCTGCTCTATTTCCAGCTCATTGGTTGTATTGGGTGACAAAGGAGAATCCTGAACTTTTAGTTTAGGAACTATTAAATTCCCAGCCAAGTCATTTCCTAAAAGGAGGGATGCATCAGGTATAGGCATTTCTGAATCGGTAACACCTACAGTTACAGAACCCTTTACTAGATCACTTTCCAAATATATCTTTGCCAATTTGACTGGAATAGTGGAATTTAGTACTTGTAAATATACTTTCTCACCAGTGTAACACTTGTTAATACCTGGAAAGGCTTTCTTGGCAATTATAGTTTTGGCTGATGCCGTATCCCTGACAATATTTACATTGTACTTTTTAGAATCAGAATCGATGGAAACCGTTCCTTTCGATCTAAATGCCTGAAAGATATCGTCCTGTTCCTTTCGTACATGACTGCTAAAGTTAATGGTAGCCAGGGGCTTAGTGAACATTGGTACTTTCGCTACTTTACATCTAGGGTCAGGACAATTTTTAATCACATGACCATCTTTTTTACAAAATTTACAAATAAGAGGTCGATTCTGTACACCTAGACGAGTCTGTCCACCGACCTTATCCTCCGGATTAATATTTGACCCTGCAGCTAACTGTACAATAGGAGATCTTCGTTTCTCCCCGGATGCATGACGATGAACTAGTGAAAAGACATCTGCTAGTTTAGCTGCCTTGAGGAGGTCAGTCTCTTCTTTATCCGTCAGATGTAGCACGATTTGATAAGGAACCTTTGTCTTAAACTCTTCCAAGACCATAAGGTTAATCAAATCATCTAAACTATTAACAGAGGCGGATTTAATCCATCTCTGAAACGCTCTTAATTTTTCTGAAGGGAATTCCATATAAGTTTCAAAGTTAAGTTTATTCAGATTTCTGAAAGCTTGTCTATAGCCTTCTGTTGTTATAGCATAAGAGGTCAAGATTTCAGTTTTCACTTCATCATAATCCGTATTATCCTCCAATCCTTCACAAACCTTAACAGCTTTCCCAGTTAATTTCGGCTTTACTAACCATATCCAGTGATCTTTGGGCCAGTTAAAATGCTTAGCAGTGGATTCAAATTCCCTGAAAAATACTTCGGGATTTGACTCTGAGAAACAAGGAGTCAGTTTGGTAAATTTTGTAACATCGACATAGCTTGATCTTTCATGAGACACAGTTTGTTTTAATTACAAAATCTGCAATTCATGCTGTCTATCCTTTTCACGTTCCTGCCTGTCCCTTTCCTTCTCTAATCTATCCTTCTCTCTTTCCTGGGATTCCAAAATTAGAGTTTGAAACTTTATTTTTTCTAATTCAAGAAGAGTTTGCGAATCGGTATTCATAGCAGAAAGAGAACTGCCATCTTGGCCTTCTTCAGAACGTAAATGCTCAAGTATTAATTGTTGTAACTGAGATTTAGTCATATCTGGGTTATAATCGATTTTGAAATGAGTAGCTATATACTTCAAATCATCTTTTCGTGGATTACGAGATTGCAACACTTCCACTGAAGGTCGACATATGAACTCATTGACATCAAAAACAGACATTGTGATAAATTAAGTGAGAGGTTCCTTCCAAATAAAATTTGACGTCCTGCTTTACAGATGTGTTTCGAGTAAATATAATTATACAGATATGTGAGGATGATTTGAATCGGCAATAATGCACAATCCCAAGAAGTCTATAATTACATGAAGCGACTATAGTAACAAATCCTCACGTTTGCTCTCTAGTGCCCATTTTTAACATGGGGGATATTATTACCGAAGAAAGTTTTAATATTACAATCTAGGGTAAAAATTTACTTCATATAAAACACTATAGACTTGATCAACATTACAGATGATAGGACTTCTAATTATAGAGTGCCGATAGTAGCTATTAGTCTGATTGTGTCCCCACCAATACACTTGAAATTAACAATAGCTTTAGTACTTTTTAAAAGTTTGAGTTGGTCACCCTACAATAGAGTTAACACGACATAGGACAAGAATTGATTGATTTTTTCGAGGAGTCTCTGATCGGTAAAAGTGGGAAGGTCGCATTCTCTGCCTCCCTTCGAGATGAACAAACCTATACATGTGAAGCGATAAATTTTGTTTATCAACTATAGAATACTTTGCATTGGCCAATTGCTAAAGCAAACTACCGTTGTTGGAAAGTTATGCGATCTTGCCTAACTTTCGTACATTAGGCCTAAGAGCAGGGTCAAATAGGTTAATGGTTATTTTATGAAATGCGATGTGAACAAATAAATACATATCCCGGACAGGCCCCCAAATTATTACGTCCCCATAATATTTATTAAACAAGGAGGTAACATGGATACGAAAAACAAAGATTAACTAAACCATTTATTTCCCATAACCAAAATATCAAAATTAATAATTCGTTCACCAAAATCGCATTATCATATAATGACCATTATATACATGTAATATACTCATCTGACTCGATATCAAATGTCTTGATCACCAAGTTCAAAAAGTCACTGCACAGC
>NW_028234421.1:13885302-13887802 GCF_977035675.1 Penaeus japonicus | reverse complement strand
AATAATAATAGTAAGAATAACAATAATAATAGTAAGAATAACAACAATAATGATAGTAAGAATAACAACAATAATAATAGTAAGAATAACAATAATAATAATAGTGATGATAACGATGGCAATAGTAATAACAATGTTAACCATAACAACAACACTAATAATAAGAACAACATCAGTAGTAAAAACAAGAAGAACAATAACAACAACAGCAATAATAATATAAATATTGATAATAATACATATAATGATAATAATGCAGATAATGATGATAATGATGATAATGCAGATAATGATAATAATACACATAATGATAACGGTGATAAGAGTAATAACAATAATGATAATTGTGATAAGAGTAATAACAATAACTAGAATGATAACAATGATTAGGATAATAACAAAAACAATGTATATGAATATATATACATATACATATATATATATATATATATATATATATATATATATATATATATATATATATATATATATATATATATATATATATATATATATATATATATATATACATATATATATATATATATATATATATATACATATATATATATATATATATATATATATATATATATATATATATATATATATATATACATATATATATATATATATATATATATATATATATATATATATATATATATATATGTATAGATATATGTAGGCATGTATGTGTATATACAAATTTATAGATGTGACTATATATAATTTTTTGGTCTGTTTGCATGTTCTAATATTCCAATCGTACGGACCTCGTTCCCAGTGACTTGAAAACGAGGAAAACATTTTTGTGTTATTTCTATCTTTCACTTATTTGACATAATATCGGCGCTTCTCCGTTATAAAATCAATTTAATACTTTCATGAAATGAAGTCAATTATTGATATTCCTTCGAAATGTAGAAATATTACTTTGAGATAAAATGTATAATTATTAGATTATATTCATGGTTTTCTCATCATGAGGCGACATATAATATCCTATGATATGATATGATGGTAATTAAACTATTTAAATACCTAGTGGAGGAAAGTGTGATTCTTAACGGCAGTATTAATGATAATGCGATCGTGAGCCAATTTTGTATTACATTATGATCAATTTCGATGACCATTCTACAACAATAAAGTTCAAAGTAACTGTCCCCTTACTAAATTGAATTAATTTATATCACAGAAATTGGAATTTTATTACATATTGGTGGCTATCAAGAGATATTCAATCCTTCTGTTTTGATTGCAATTCATCTGAATAATACTACCACATCCGGAAATCTTCGTATCCTTTGTGTGCTAACGATATCCGTCGCGTCTGAGTGCCCCCACGACTTGGGGACCGCGGGTCTCCCGTTGGTTTGCTCATAATGGCCGACCTGGCCCTAGGCACCTCACTTCGACACCATGGACTTGGGTGATCTCATCGGCTCCCGTTTTACAACGTTCTCGGAAGGGCGAGATGACATGGTGGACCCCGACAGAAAATACCTGAGGCATCGCCTTCGCCTCAACAGAGCCAAGATGGACGTGGCTAGAAGAGTGTGCGACGAATCCAAGGCTCGATACGCCGAGATGCGACACTTGCTTCGAGTGGCGACGCTGAATCGGCGTCCCGGAGCCGCTTACGCCTTCAGAATCCGTCTCTCTAGTCTGGAGACCACCATCCACCTTCTGCAGCGTTACCTGCTCATCCTATCTCGCGACGGCCTGGCTATTCAGGCGCAGCTCCGAGGTAGCGTTCCGGCCGTGTACTGCCTCGCCCTCAGAGAGACCGAGCGAGTGATCGTCGCGCGCGCCCCGAATGTCCACGACCACTTCCTGTGGGAGGATTCTTACGACGACGAGGAGGATACTGGCATCGTCGAGCTAGCCTCAGGCAGTTCCCAGCCGAGAGTGGACCTTCTGCGTGTGCCTGGCGGTGCAGTTCCGCAGGCGACGCAACACCCTCAAGCCTGGAGAGTCGTAGAAGAACTTGAGGTTCCACGGGTTGGTGACCCTCCGAGCTGACATATCAAACGTTGCATATTTTGAAATAGTTAACAGTGATAACATATTCCTGAATAGGGTTTGAAATAAAACATACAGTACTGTAATTAACATTTTTTAATCAAACAACTTGTAACGACTGAATCGATGAAGTAGGATATATGTAAATAATCAATTAGCCCTTACCTGACCACATATACTTGATGGACGCTAGTCAGGTGTTTGTTTGTGTGTGACAAAACTGCGGTAGATTCGAGATTGAACTGAAGTAGTATTCAATAAAAGGGTGCATATTGTGACCGTCGTCATCCTGGTAGTTACAATATAGCGTTCTGTGGAATGTAACGTGATCCTGATGAAGCTGATGAATTTAAATATTTGATCATCATCCATCACCTGGCATGCAGGGTGGTGTACACATAGAGTTCTTTTGTGAAGACCAGATTTTATTTTTTGTAGGTGATATTTGTAATGTTAGTATGCGTATATTAGT
>NW_028234421.1:13875302-13880302 GCF_977035675.1 Penaeus japonicus | reverse complement strand
CCTCCTCCCCTTCTCCTCCTCCTCCTCCTCTCCTCTCCCTCCTCCTCCTCCTCCCTCCTCCTCCTCCTCCCCTCTCCTCCTCCTCCTCCTCCTCCTCCTCTCCTCCTCCTCCTCCTCTCCTCCTCCTCCTCCTCCTCCTCCTCCTCCTCCTCCTCCTCCTCCTCCCCTCCTCCTCCTCCTCCTCCCCTCCTCCTCCTCCTCCTCCTCCTCCTCCTCCTCCTCCTCCCCTCCTCCTCCTCCTCCTCCTCCTCCTCCTCCTCCTCCCCTCCTCCTCCTCCTCCTCCTCCTCCTCCTCCTCCTCCTCCTCTCCTCCTCCTCCCCTCCCCCTCCTCCCCCCCCCCTCCTCCTCCCCCTCCTCCTCCTCCCCTCCTCCTCCCTCCCCTCCTCCTCCTCCTCCTCCTCCTCCTCCTCCTCCTCCCCTCCTCCTCCCCCTCCTCCTCCTCCCCTCCCCCCCCCCCCCCTCCCCCCCTCCTCCTCCTCCTCCTCCTCCTCCTCCTCCTCCTCCTCCTCCTCCTCCTCCTCTTCCTCCTCCTCCTCCTCTCCTCCTCATTCTCATCCTCATCCTCACACTCATTCTCTTCCAAGCATCCCCTTGCCTATCTCTTCTTCTTGCTCCTCTGATCTAATTTGTCTTTACAACAAGATGATTTGCCAGATGAAATGAAGAATGTATAAGAAACAATGAAAAATAGATACCACCCAATGAAGAAGTAAGAAATATGACTCCTTGAATGAATATCTGTAGCAGACATTTTGACGCTTGCATCTCTCTGAATCAAGTCTTCCCCTCTCACAGCTGTAGAAGGTACATGGCCCCTATAAGTGTGATAACCTTTATAGTTACCATTTTATTGTATGGGGTTGAACTTCTCCAGCAGCTTTAATGGTTTGGGATAGTGATTTAAATCAGACAGTTGTTAGCTTGCATGACTGACAGTGGTTGAGGCTGGTGCATTAACTTGAATTAAGATTTCTTATATTATTTATAGTACAGTGTATCCTGTATTTTCTTAATGTACCTTAATCTTTACAGTTCCTGATAATCCACTACTCAACAACCTGTCTGGTCTCAATATTTTTAAGCTATTGTGGTTTAACCTGTATTAGTTTTCCTTTTCATGATTTAGTAGCTGGTGCATTAGCTGTTTTGGATAACAAATTAATTTGCTTATGATATACATTTTTGCCTGGAAAAATGTGATCACATTTTTCAACTTGCTTGGACTAAAAGCTGTTAAATAGGAAAAAAAAATCTGAGAAGTTGTGTATATATGATCTACAGAAAAAATAATAGGTGGAAGAGAAAAAATCAGCTGAGAGGTAAACTAGGAATGACAGATATAGAATGACAGCTACTATAGTGATTGCTTGATAGTCTCTGTCAGGGTTCTTCAAAGTAGGGGTCATGAGCTAGTGGTCAGTAGGTCACTGCATATCATTAAAAAGGAAAGTAAAGTAAAACTTAGAAAAAAAGAATACATATGAAATCTTTGAAAATGTGTATATGTGAGTAGATAAATTTTGTCAAGGATAGCTTTAATGATACACCATTACTGTTGCATTTTGATAGATTACATAATTGCATTCAAATCATCCAAATGTCTGCTGAAACTAATTACAAATTAAAGGATAAAATTGGTATGCTAACCCATTCATGAAAGGACATATTTTAACCTACTCCCGCTTACGCCAGGAAGATAACAAGCATGCAACACTTTGTTCCGGGGTGTTTTCCCACTGCGCGGGGCCACATTGAACCTCTCAGAGTATTTTTATACATACATACATACACACATCAATACATACATACATTATATCACATTTTAAGACATTCAAACACTAAAACTAAAGTAAGATTCTAAAAAATTATGAAAAACAGTTGCATTTAAGAACAATCTAGCATTCTATTGCTAACTTTTCAGTACATCGCAACTGTTCACTCACAGTAAGAAAATGCATGATGTCTCAGGACGTCACCTCGGTCCAGGGATATCTTCTGACCACTTGATAGGATGTCAACCGGCGCGAATAGGTTAACCTTGGGGTATGCAAAGTAAACATGGCAGTGAGAAGGGAAACATAGTTTTGAGAAAATCTTTAGCAGTGGCTTCTACAATTTCCACATCTTCACCTGATAGACAAAAGTATTTAGAAACTTGTTTAGAACAAAGGAAAGTGTAGAGGGAATTAAAAGGAAATCATAGCACAGGCAAAGAAACCAGCACTGCAATAAGCTGCAGTAGTTGCACCTTCCTATATATGGCATAATAATAACAAAATTAAATGTATGTGGAGTTACAAATTGTGGAATTGTTTTCCTTTTTTTTTAAGTATTGCTATTTCTTTGCTTACTTTTTGGAAAAATTACCCTAAAGAATTTTCATGTTAACAGTCAATTTTTTATGATACTTTTTAGTAGTACTCTCTCCCTTACATTGACTTTGAATAGGGAGCAGCAGTACTAATCTTTCTCTTTTTTTTCAACAAGGATCTTGATTTTTTTCAGGTTGCTTGGGTAACACACTCAGGTCAGAGTAAAATGGCCGAGCCAATTGCTATCAGGCCAACTTCAGAAACTATTATGTATCCTGCTTATGCCAAATGGATCAAGTCCCACAGAGACCTGCCTATAAAACTGAACCAGTGGAATAATGTTGTGGTTAGTATGTTCAGATACATACATGCATCTTGCATATTTATTTTGCTACTTTTTTTTTTTCATTCTTAACTTTATTTCTGCCTTGTAAATAGCCTCAAAAGAGTGCAAGTTACTGCTGATTTATTTTTAGATTGTCTCTCATAGTCCCCCTGTTTTTGTTTTTTTCTTTTATATTTGCAGAGATGGGAGTTCAAGCATCCTCAGCCTTTCATCCGGAACCGAGAGTTTTTGTGGCAGGAAGGACACTCTGCATTTGCTACAAAAGCAGAAGCCGAAGAGGAGGTCTTGAAGATTTTAGACATCTATGCCAGGGTAAGGACTCTTTCAAATGAATTTTTCACATTAATGGAAAATAAGTGTTGATATCTGTTTATGTGTGATAATCACTTGAAATGAAGTGAAGAAGCTACTAATGATAGTAGAATTGTTACCTGAAGATATGCCTCAGATAAGATTGTGTTATGAGTAAATCTGTATCATTTATTAGACAACATTTATAAGCCAGACCAAACGTCTTTTCTTTTCATGCATAAAACTTCTAGATTTGATCAATATATGGAATCTGCAGAGTGAAAACTATTAATATAATTGCACTCTTTTTAGGTATATGAAGACCTATTAGCCATTCCTGTGGTCAAAGGAAGAAAGACGGAAAAAGAGAAATTTGCTGGAGGTGATTACACAACAACAGTTGAAGCATTTGTGCCTGACAGTGGAAGAGGCATTCAAGGTGCCACATCACATCATCTAGGCCAGAATTTCTCCAAGATGTTTGACATTACATTTGAAGATGCCAAGACTCTCGAGAAGTCTTATGTATACCAAAACTCCTGGGGGTTGTCCACACGACCCATTGGTGCAATGGTGATGATACATGGTGATGAGAAGGGCCTAGTTCTGCCACCAAGAGTTGCCGATGCACAGGTATTTGCTTGATCATTTCTACGTTTATTAAGCATGCAAATGTTCTAAGAAGACTGTTTATTTTAGTTTAGAAATCATTGTCAAAGATTGTTTTCCTAATGAAAAAATATATATCTCAGGTGGTGATTGTTCCTTGTGGAATTAATGCGAAGATGACTGATGAACAAAAGAAATCCTTATTTGATGGATGCAGCACCATAGAGACCACCCTGCAGGAATCATCCATACGAGTGGAATGTGATCTTCGAGATAACTACAGCCCTGGTTGGAAGTTCAATCACTGGGAACTGAAAGTAAGTGCTTACTTTCTTAGTCAAATCAGTAATTATTTTTACAAATGCTGTACAATCTTCCTTCTTCACTTAATTTCATTGATGCACACATTGCATGAAAGAAAATGTGCGGTTCTCTCTCTCTCTCTCTCTCTCTCTCTCTCTCTCTCTCTCTCTCTCTCTCTCTCTCTCTCTCTCTCTCTCTCTCTCTCTCTCTCTCTCTGGCTCTCTCTCTCTCTCTCTGGTTCTCTCTCTCTCTCTCTGGTTCTCTCTCTCTCTCTTTGGTTCTCTCTCTCTCTCTTTGGTTCTCTCTCTCTCTCTCTGGTTCTCTCTCTCTCTCTCTCTGGCTCTCTCTCTCTCTCTCTGGTTCTCTCTCTCTCTCTCTCTGGTTCTCTCTCTCTCTCTCTCTCTCTGGTTCTCTCTCTCTCTCTCTCTGGTTCTCTCTCTCTCTCTCTCTCTCTCTGGTTCTGTCTCTTGCTCTCTCTCTCTCTGGTTCTGTCTCTCTCTCTCTGGTTCTGTCTCTCTCTCTCTGGTTCTCTCTCTCTCTCTGGTTCTCTCTCTCTCTCTCTCTCTCTGGTTCTCTCTCTCTCTCTCTCTGGTTCTCTCTATCTCTGGTTCTCTCTCTCTCTATCTCTGTTTCTCTCTCTCTCTCTGGTTCTCTCTCTCTCTCTCTCTCTCTCTCTCTCTTTGGTTCTCTCTCTCTCTCTCTCTCTCTCTCTCTCTCTCTCTCTCTTTGGTTCTCTTTCTCTCTCTTTGGTTATCTCTCTCTCTCTCTCTCTCTCTCTCTCTTTGGTTCTCTCTCTCTCTTTCTCTCTCTCTCTTTGGTTCTCTCTCTCTCTCTTTGTTTCTCTCTCCTCTCCTCCTTTCTCCTTCTTTCTGCCTCTTCTTCTTTCTTCTCTCCTCTCCTTCTTCTCCTTCTCTTCGTTCTTCTCCTTCTCCTTCTTGCTCCTCTTCTCCTTCTCTCCTTCTTTCTTTCACCTCCATCTTCCTTTTCCTCTATTCTCCGTCTATCCTCTTCTTTCTCCTTCTCCTTCTCTTTCTTCTCCTTCTCCTTACTACGTCTCCTCTCCCGTCTCCTTCTTCTTCTCCTCTTCCTTCCTTCTTCTCTCCTTCTCCTTCTTTCTTCTCTTCGTCTTCTTCTCTCC
>NW_028234421.1:13852802-13857802 GCF_977035675.1 Penaeus japonicus | reverse complement strand
GGCATCGTTTTCATCCTTCAACTATTTTTAAAAATATATCTGACATGTAAAGTCATTGTATTTATGAGTGTATATTTGCAGAAATATGTTCCTGTACTCCCTCGAATAAAGCAGTTTAGCAAGTGGCAAGATTTCAGTAGTACACAGACTTTTTATGAATGATTGGTATTGAGTGTATTTGATTGATAGAGAGGATTGGTATAGCTCAAAGTATTGTTCTTATTATGAAGTTTTATTTGTTTATGAGCATTTTTGTGTTATTGCTATTTTTTGTAATTGGTATTAGCATTATATCCCTTGCAAAGTAGGATAACATTGTTGTATGATGTAATGATTTGTTTAGGTATTTTGTTAACCCACTCACGCCGGATGACGTGCTGACACGTTTCATGGTTTTCGCGTCCGACGCCGCCGCCGAGATATCTGGCCAAGGCCGGCGCTCGGGGTGAGCGAGCGGGCAGCCCAGGCTCGCGGCCCGTGCGCCCGAGAATCTCGAAGCGTTCGGATGATGCGTTCGAAAACCTCGGTATAGCGACCGTGCAAAGCCGGAATGGCCCCGGCGTGAATGGGTTAAGAGTAGCACTTCTGTAAGTAGATGGTATATAGTGTGACTTTAACCCTATGACGACGGTGCGTCACACTCGTGTGACAGCTAAATTCCCGATGCTGGGGCGTCATGCCAGTGTGACATTTCCAATGCAATATTGCAATGGCCTGGCATAGGAGTTTTCACGTAGTGCGTGCCCCGTTGGGAAAGGGTTAAGCAACAAGTTTTAAACTAAAGTGTACAAAAAGAAAAGCAATATAAAGAAAGCATACTGTAACCTTGTTGATTGGTTGGTTGGCTTACCAAGGGGGAACAGGAACTAATTTTTGGAACTCTACATGTACAAATAAAAGTTGCAAGCATAGATTGATTCTTATAGATACTGTTTGTGATTATGCTTAACAAATGTTTAAATTGTACAAATATGTCTCTATGTATATACATATCTTAAAATTTTAGGTATTTTTGTGTAGAGATGTAGTATTTGCAAGCCTTTATTGCTGTCACTGAATTTAGCCCTTAACCCATCGCAGAAGAAGGATATATTTGCTTGCCCAGTCTCCGGTATGATTTTATTTCAGAGCCAGGCAGCTTCATGCAATATATCTTGACTTTTCCCATGCTCTTTCAGTCACTCATTGTAAAACTAGAGCATTTTTGTGTTTTATATTTTGTGTTTTAATGTATTGAGAGACTAATATGTGTCGTCACAGGCTCTATCAATGGTACAGTTGTCTAAAATTGTAGTATGGGGTCCATATCAGCTCATTATTTTCTTTATACCCAGTGTGATAGAAATATTGCTGTTTAATGGGAGAACAAAAAACAACTTTATTTTTTGTTTTTACGTACTGTCCTGAATGAATATGAAAAATTATATCCATCCACAATGAAGAGGTAGGGAAGAGGAAGGAAACCTGTGCATATGACTGAGTGCCACAGTAAAATGCATCCCTACTTGCACAGGGGCACATTGTAGACACTGGGCATGGTTTTAGTCACCTTCCTCTTCTTGTTCTACCTGCACATTCTTCATCGGCAGTACTTTAGAGGAAAAGGTTAGCAACTTGCTGTGTGTCATTGCTCTATAAAGATATTGCTTGCTAGAGACCAAGGATGGGTGCCATTCAAGGCTCTCTTTCCTGCTGGTGCTAGAAGTGGTGCAATCTAGGTTTTGAATATTAAGTGAAACCTATTTTGCATAATATTACAGTAATTTTAATATTTATGACTGCAATTGTCATCATTACTTATAGCACAATAAAATAACACTTGAGATCCAAAATCCCCGAACATTATGTACGTCATGACACCTGTGTCAGGCCAAAACTCCTGCATCATGTATTTTATAACAACCATATGCAATGGGTTCCTGAACAATTACTGTGCTGGCCAGGCCAAGTAAGTGAAGGTCTTTGTCTTCATCTTCAGTAAAATCATGACAAACAAGAAGACAAAAGTTTGTGAATACGCAGTGGTAGGCTCTGGGCAGAATGGTAATGTTAGAAAGGCTTGTCACAACTCGACTCACCTGCATCAGTGGTCAGCACACATCACTGTGTTTTCTTTGTTTATGATATTGTCTGATTTATATTTTATCTTATATAATTTTCAATATTTTAGTTTTATTCTTGTTCCATTACATTATTTACATTATTTGAATGCTTTGTCTTCCTCTCTCTACTCCTTCATTCACTTTTCAGTCTTTCTTCTCACCTTTCCTCTTTTAATTTTTCTTCATTTCTCTCTCATTATAGGTACAGGGCAAGCTGCCTGCATTGCTTTACCAAAAAAAGTACTGGTTTGCTTCAGAAACATAATTTCTGCTTTGCTTTTTCATTGATGTATTTTTTCCATTTATATAATCAAAGAAAATACTTTTGGGGGGCTATTACTGCAAACATTTCTGGTGCATATTCCATTTAAATTAAACCTTGAAAACAAAGTGTGATATATATATATATATATATATATATATATGATGTATGTGCATTTAATGCCCTTTTGAAATATGCTATATATGGGTTAACTAATTAATTAACATGCAATGTGTAATTAGCCCCACCTTATTATGGTTAAACATATATTTACAAAAAAAATTGGTAGTTGGCAGGTCTTGCTGTGGACATAAACATTGCAAGGAATTGCCTGTTGAAAGATAGTTATAATTCAAGTAACATTATATACACTTTTAATTTCTTACAATAAAAGATTGATTAATTAATAATTAGCTTGTTTCAGAAATTGATTTAGAAGATAATGACAGATTGCACTACTCTCTGTTCGAGAAATCCTTAGTTTGATAATTGGGTGTTCAGAGAAGGAAAACCTGTGCTAGCAATCTACAGGTATCTTTATCAGGTTAAAAAATAGATTATTATTTTTTCAATGATATTTAATTACAGTTTATACAATGACACTTTGTGGAGGAAGATGGCAATATTTATACCTAAAAATAACATACATCACAAGGTAATTCTTCTAGTGAAGATAAACTATTCAATACAAATATCTTGTTTATATCAGACTTTTTGTCCATATGTTTGTTTTTCTCTTTTTAATATAGTCTTAGGATTTAGTAACAAAATGAATAAAGCATAGAAATAGCCATCTTCATGTGTTGTAAATTAATGATGGTTTTATCTTCTATGCAAAAGGTTGTTAACAGACATCAGTTTCACCTAAATTTTATTTCAAAGAAATCAAGTATGTAAGACTAATTTACACTACCTAGTTCCATAACTTAACCTACATTACCACTTTTGATTGGGATGCATGATATGAAGGTTTAGCAGCTTATAGCTAACGATCTAGAATATGAATTATACAAACATCGAAGACTTTGAGCAATTATGTAGAATAATGATTTCTTGACTTTTTTTCTTGTTTGAACAATTTTATACATATGTTGGGCAATGTACAACTGCATGTTTCAATTCACCAGGGTACAAAATTGATTTATTGCAGAAGGATATATTGTAGTCATTATCACAATTCTAACTACTGGGTCGAAAAGAATAAACAAAGGAAGTCTCTGTTAGAAACGAAATGATATTTACAAATTGTACATTCAATTTATAACCACTATAGCTGCATGATAAAAAAGGAAAATGTTTGAAACAATTGAGTGGACAATTCGATTTGTAATTCTTTGCTCAGGTCTACATTAGCCGACAACTCAAAGACAGATTAGTAAATTAAAATATAATTGTGAGGCATTAAAATGTCAGTCTATGAGGGTATATTTCAAGGATCTCTAATACACAGTCATAATCACAAATAAAAAAAAAATACTTTAGTGGAAATGTCCTTGAATGCATATTGTCCATTATCGCTTCCCTGATCTGTGGCACTACTGCCAGTTCAACGACTTTATAGGCATTTTGAACAAATATTTTTTACCAACCGTATATTGTGCATTTCATGATTATTCATACCATATTCAGATTACCTAAAAGTATTTTAAAATAATCGACTTATATTCTGTAAGTTTGAGTAAGTTCTGAACAATATTTCAATACACTGACGATGACTAGAATAACACATATATATTTTTTTTCTAAATAAGAAACAAACTGTTATAGTTTGCCATGGGATTAAATGATGCATAGAAACGTAAACTGAAAGCTAAACATTATTTTTTACATATATATTACTTATCTTACCATTACCCTCTCTTTTTCTCGTGTATGCATAATAGTTTATGTTTGTCTGTCTGCCTATGGTATGGAGATTTATGCATGCATGCTTGTATGTCTTCCTCAAGCTACTGACCTCCACTAGCCACCGTTTTTTCGGGCTTGGGGAATATGAAAGCCTTTTGAAGTGAGGATTCAAAGTACGGCGCTTGCTTCCACGTGATGTCCTGACCGTGTTCATTGTGCAAGAGAGCCACTGTATTCACGTTATAGTGAACTCGACGAAGAACATTCTCGACACTCTCCTTGCAACCATATTGCCTCAGCTGGTCCACTAGTGTGTCCACGTACAGTGAACCTGTAAAAGGATTAATATTTAGAATGTCTTTCCATTTGTCACTAGTAGTAGTTAGTATGTTTTGTACGTGTGTAGGAATAAATGTGTATGCATGTGTGTGCGTGCGTACGTGTGTGTGCGTGTGTGTGTGTGTGTGTGTGTGTGTGTGTGTGTGTGTGTGTGTGTGTGTGTGTGTGTGTGTGTGTGTGTGTGTGTGTGTGTGTGTGTGACGAAATGAAAACTAATCAAAACAAAACAAAAATGAAAAAAACAGGCCATTACACGTGTCCCGTTTCTCTTCCCCCCAGGCATACAAGGCTCCAAGACACCCGAAAGCAAGCCTACCTTCCTGTCCTCTCGAGGCGTACTGGTACCACATGGTCGCGTAAGAGATGAGTGTGTCGGCGAAGGAGTTCACCTGAGAGACATCAGTGTAATTGGCGTACTTCTCCTGCCACTCGTTGCTGGCCGGAGCGCG
>NW_028234421.1:13817802-13820302 GCF_977035675.1 Penaeus japonicus | reverse complement strand
TAATACTAATGATGATAATAATAATAATAAAGAATGATAAATATGATAACTATAATGATAATGATAACGATGACAACAGTAATGGTAATGGTAATGATTATAATAATCATGATAATGATAATAGTAATGACAATAATCAAGATGATAATGATAAACCTTAGCATTAACTTCATTATTACTGTTGGCATTATCATTATTTCAACTGCCGTTCTAATTTTCCTCCTCATTATTATTATTGTTATATCTATGTTATTCCTATCTTTGTTATTTTTGGTTAAATTCTTTATAATGCTTTTTCATCATCATCATTATTATTACTTTCATTGTTGATATTATCATTACAATCAGTATTACTATCATCATTATTACTATCAATATCATTAATATTATTGTCGTTATTATTATTGTCATTATCATCATTATCATCATCATCATAATTATCATTATTATCATCATTATGATTACCATTATTATCAATATCATTATGTTTTGTATCATTATCATTACTATCGTTATCATTTTCATTGTTATGATCCATACTATTACTATTATTATTATTTCTATATCAATATCATCATTGTTATTATCATAATAATAATTATTATCATTATTGTTATTATTGTTGTTGTTGTTGATATCACTATCATCATCTTTTATTATTATCATCAGCATTATCATTAATATGAATATAATCAACGTTATCATTTTCAATATCAATATCATTTACATTTTGTTAGTTTCATCATTATCATCATTATTATTGTATTCTCATTATTGTAATCCTGTTTTTTTTTTCATTAGTTCTAATACTATTCTTATCGTTATCATTATCATCATCATTGTAATCGTCATTATCATCCTTTTGGTCATTGTTATCATTTCATTTATTTTTCTATTTTTATCATTTCATTTATTTTAGATTTTTATCATTTCATTTATGTTATATTTTTATCATTATCATTTATTTTCTATTTCTATCATTATCATTATTATCATCATCTTCACCCTATGAAATTGTACCTTCAGAAATGTTTTTTTTTTTCTCGAAGACTACACAATCATCTCATTCACGAAGGAATTGCAAAGTTGCACGTTGATAATCGGTTCACACGAGCAAGAGCTTTCGAGATACCATTATCAACGTAATATTTTCTGTTTGTATATGTTTTTTTTTTATGTTGCTTGCATGTTACTTTGTATGATTGTGAAGACTTTGATCTTTATTTTGCTTTGATAAATGCGGTATTTATTCTGTCAAGATTAAATCACATTTATAAGTTACATATTAGTCACCGTTGCGTATTGCTAGGTGGAGAATTTTGTATGAATTACATCTATGTTTATTTCATCGTATGTAAAAAGGTACCTAGTGAGTGCGTGATAACTTACTTTCTTCATTCATTTTTTTTTGTTTTGTTTCAATAACCTTACACACTTGGGCATCTTGGCCTCAGCATGAAAAAAAAAGATATAGAAGTCTCATTTCCACTCTTGTCATGTCCATAGCTAAGTAAACAATTGTCTCAGAGGTCATTTGATAACAAACATGTCGGCAGAGCGGCGAACTCTTGTTCTAGCCTCCCCTCCCCCCTCTACCCCCACTCCCCCTCCCCTCAACCCTCCTCTCCCTTTTCCTCCAGCAGTTCACCTCTTCCCTCCTTCTCCCCCCCCTCTCCTCACCCCCCACCCCTGCTCCCACCCCCAGCCCCTCCCGCCGGTACGAGTGCGGTACGACAGTTTGGGCGAACGATTACTAACTTTGCCGGTCTGGCGCGGAGAAGGAGCGAGTGTTTCCCTGTCGTCGAGTAAGTGTACAGGTGTCTTTTGGCTGGCTTTCTATTCATCATTGTTTTGTCTTCAAGTTAAACTAAGAGGAAGATTATTTTATGTAACTGTGATTTGGTTCATGAATCTGATGTTGGTTTAAACATGTGCTGAGATAAGTGATTATCGCTCCGTGGATACTTCTTATGTTGCTTGTTGGAAATTCAAGTAGGCAGGTTTGTGTCCGATAAGAACTTTCGTGTTGCGGAAAAAAGCCACATGCAAACTGTATATAAACTGTATAGGTATAGATATATTTATGTATATATAATATTATATATATATAATATATATATATATATATATATATACATACACACACACACAATATATATATATTCTATATATATATATATATATATATATATATATATATATATATATATATATATATATATATATATATGTAGTATGTATATATGTATGTATGTATGTATGTATGTATATGTATGTATATATGTATATATATGTATATATGTATATATATATAAATATGTATATATATATATATGTGTGTGTGTGTGTGTATATATATCTCTGTGTGGTTGTGCGTGTGCGTGTATATCTATCTGTGTGTATGTGTATGTGCGTGTGCACGCGCGCGCGCGGGTATGTGTGGTGCGTATTTGTTTCAGTGCTTTGCATATGTTTTTGCTTGTTTTTATTCGCTCAGATG
>NW_028234421.1:13792802-13805302 GCF_977035675.1 Penaeus japonicus | reverse complement strand
CAGGAATCAATACTTATCTTATACATCATACATATATATATACATTGATACATAGTTTAGCTTTATGTTTCTTCACGTTTTTTTTATTCTTTAAAGATGGGTATTTCATCCAATAACAAACGGCTTTTGGTATAAGTCTGATGCTTATGTTTTGAATTCTCCAAAACCCGCTTATGACCTTCCGCACGAAGTCTAAGCTAGGGTAATTGTAGTCCGCATGGTAACTAAGAGCAGATCCGGTGAAGATGGCTGTCTGTCTGTCTGTTGACCTCACGACGAACTTTCACTACTATTAACGTTAGGCCTACTCTGCGTGGCAATAAAACCAGTCTCCTTGTTCCAAAGGTCCTGGATATCAGCAGGGGTTTCAGCCTCTATGTAAATGGCTTCCCAGACAACTCTCTTTCGTGAGAGGCTGTTTTAAATCCCCCCTCCCCCCCCCCCCCCCCCGCCCCCCACGTAATTACACACCTCACCTTAACGACAGGCCGAGGAAATGGGTGTGGTCAGGGACTTGTCCTTAGAGTTTCAAGGTTACAAGGGTAATTGTTTTGTGAAAGTGCGCTCCGGGGCATCTGCTTCTTTGTTTATGTTTACGGTAACCCGGGGGGAGGGGGGGGGGGGTTAGGGGGTTGGGGGTGAGTAAGTGTGAAGCTGTGAAGAGGTTTTTATTACGATGCTCTAATTCTCTCTCTTTCTTCACTGAATATATAAAGATTACTATTCATGAAATAAAGACAACGCCGACTGAAATAAGATACATAAAAGAATAGAGCAACCAGTTACCTCCATCGTGAACTCTGACCTCGTTTCGCCGTATCAGTTGCGTCCCTTGACCAGCAGCGTGTCAGTGGACGCAGCTCTGTGACCTGGCCTGCGGCAACGGAGGTTGGCGAGCTAGGTGTGTGGGGGGATTATTTGTAATGCTGGGTCATTTCGCGTCAGATTCAAATTTGATTTGATGGTTGATGAAAGATAAATGGACACACAGATTGGCACCTGCGACCATGCATGCACGTGTTCAATTATACAGCTTCATATGCATAGAGATAGAAAAATATGGAGAGAGGACACACACACACATACACAAGTGTGTGTGTGTGTGTGTGTGTGTGTGTGTGTGTGTGTGTGTGTGTGTGTGTGTGTGTGTGTGTGTGTGTGTGTGTGTGTGTGTGCATAAAGAAACAGACAGACAGAGACAGAGACACAGTGACGAACAGACAGCGTTAAAAAAGAAAAACAAATATCATAACAGCTTCCTATTGAAAGAGATTTATCCCGCCACAAACCAACATCCGCAAAACAAGTGAAAAACGAATTCAAAATGCAGGTTAACATTAGCACTCTGCCACACCAAAAGCTTTGCGAGAGAATCATCAAAAGGATTTACAAGAAACAGTGATATACTAACACTTTTCTCCCGAATATATGACCATATCAAAGATGATTATTAAACCAAGCCATTGTCTAAAGATTTTTTTTTAAATGTAAATAAGGTAATGAGTGTAAATGACTGTAAATAAGTGTTGTTCAATATATTTATGTCTATTCTCTTCTCCTTTCAGGCGCTATGTCGTTAAAGCGGTTATGGCTTGGCAGTCTAATGGGTAAGTAGACCTTAAGGAACTTTGGTTTCGATCTTTTTGTATCTATTTGTTTCAGCTATTGATTGAATGATGCGAATTGATATCGCTATGGAATTGCAACAAAGATGAGAACTGTTATTGTTATTGTTATTGCTGTAATTGTTATTATCTTATTATCGTTATCGTCATTCTTATCATCATTATCATTGTTGTAAACATTGCCATCATTGCTATAATTATTGTCGTTATCGTTATCTTTATTGATATTATCATTGTCAAGAATATCATTATCCTTACCATTATTATAATTATTATTATTATCATTATTATTATTATTATTATTATTATCATTATTATTACTATTATCATTACATTATTATTATTATAATTATCATCATCATCATCATCATCATCATCATAATCATTATCGTTATTACTATCATTATGATTATTAACATCACTATTACTATCATTATTGATATCGTTATTATTATCATCATCATTCTTATAAAAGTTGGGTCTGAAATCCGTCTCTCGTTTTAGTGGAAGGAGGGGTGGGTGGGGTGGGGGCCTGAAGGGGGGGGGACGCATGTACCTGTCCCTAATGTAAATGAGATTTTCTCCATGTTATTACTCCCTGCTCGGTATCCATAGTTTCTCCCCTTTTTCCGCGTCCTCTCTTGCCTCTTCTCTCCCCTCTCTCTCTTTTTTTTTTTTTTTTGTCTGCTCTTTCCTTCTCCCCTCTCACTTCCCCTTTCCTCTTTCCCCTTTCCCTTCACCCGTTTTTTTTCTATTAATTCTTTTTGGCTTCCTGTTCCATCTCTCCTTTTTCCTTTGGTCTTTCCTTCCTTCCTCCCTCTCGCTTTCTCTCTTTATTTCTCCCTTGCTTCTTCCCCTCCCTTTCTTCCTTTCCCCTCTCTCTCTTCCTCTCTTTTTCTCCTCTCTTTCCCTCCCCCTTCGCTCTTTCCCCTAGCTCCCACCTCCCTTTCCTCCTATCTATCCCTCCCTCCCTCCTCTCCTTTCCTCCCTCCCTTTCTCTCCCCTCTCCCTTCCCCCTCTCCCTTCCACTTCGCCCCCTTCCCCTCCCCTTTCTCTTTTCCTTCACCCGTATCCCTTCCCCTCACCCCCATACCCTTCTCTCCCCTCCCCCCATACCCCTCTCTCCCCTCCCCCCTCTTCACCCTCGTCCCCTGCAGCATGTCTTTATATTTGTTTTGCTGATTAAACTGCACGTGTAAACATGGGGCTGTTGGGAGAAAGATGGCGCTGGAGAAATGTTTTTAGAGATATTTTTCCTTCCCTCTTTCTCGTCAAGACAGAAGAAGAATGAGAAGGAGAAAGAGAATGGGTGCACACACACACACACACACACACACACACACACACACACACACACACACACACACACACACACACACACACACACACACACACACACACACACAGAGAGAGAGAGAGAGAAACATACACACAGAAACACACACACACACACACACACACACACACACACACACACACACATACAACGATAGATAAAAAGGTAGTGAATGTATGAATATTGGATTGGACGGATAGACTGATGTAGATAGATAGACGGACAGATAGATAATTAGATGAATAGGTAAACAGCTGCGTAAATATTCATACATACAGATAGATAGATCAATAGAGAGAGAGAACACGTGGAAGAGAGAGAGGGTAAGAGAGAGAGAGAGAGAGAGAGAGAGAGAGAGAGAGAGAGAGAGAGAGAGAGAGAGAGAGAGAGAGAGAGAGAGAGAGAGAGAATGAATGAGAGTAAGAGAGAGAGAAAGAGAAAGAAAATGGGAAAAATACCAGAGGGCCAGAAACCAGTTGGGCGTGGATATCTACAACTCACTCGGGTGTGGACAAGACTCACGCATCTCCAGGTGATAATTATCTCCCCTTCACTCGCCCTAATACAATCTCCCCCCTCCCTCTCCCCCCTCTCCCTTCTCCTATCCCCTTCCTCTCCCCCCCCCCCTCTTCCCGTCTCCTCCTCGCGAAAACAAGAAGTGATGAGCGCGGGCGTGGACGGATGGGAGTTGGGGGTGGGGGTGGTGGGAGAGATGGGCGGGTCGTGCGTTCACTGTCACGAAATACTCTCGGTGACGTCGAGAATTCGTGCGTTCGTCATCAAATACACTTCTGGTTGAGATGTGAAATGGAGCGATTTCCTTACGTTAATTAAGGAATTTTCGTGCGTTAAGACGTGTTTCTCCTGTTTATGAATGTGTAAATGTTAAGTCATTTTCGTTATCTTGGCTTCAGTCTTGCTCACTTCGGTTGCAAAATGAGACGTGTGCAATAGAGCAAATGTTAGATGTTGCTTCATACCCGGGAACATTAATTAAGAAAGAAAGCAATGACCAAGAGAGAAAAAAAGAGGGAGAGAGAGCGAGAGAGAGAGACCATCCGAAAACACTCCTTAACCCCTCTCTCCACCTCCCCCACTCCCCTACCCCTCCCTCCCTCCCCTGCCTTGCGTATGGTCGAGGGGTCTGACCAGCTGTGAGTGCCAGAGCCAGTGCCATTCGAAAGGTCAAGGTGCCTAGACTGTAACACTTAGCCGGGAGACAACCAGATCTCTTTTGCCTTTCGGAAAACTCCCCGTTTTTCCCTTTTTTCTTTCCTTTTTTCGTATATTTTCTCGTATTTTTCTTTTCCTTTTTTATGTTATTTCATGTCAGCCCCTTTACTTTCTACCTATCTCTCTTTCTTTTTATTATTCCATTCTAATCCCTTCCTCTTCTCTCTCTCTCTCTGTCTCTTTCTTTCTCTCTCTCTCTCTCTCTCTCTCTCTCTCTCTCTCTCTCTCTCTCTCTCTCTCTCTCTCTCTCTCTCTCTCTCTCTCTCTCTCTCTCTCTCTCTCTCTCTCTCTTTCTCTCATTCTATCATTCTCTCTCTCTCTCTCTCTCTCTCTCTCTCTCCTTCCCTCTCTCTCTCTCTCTCTCTCTCTCTCTCTCTCTCTCTCTCTCTCTCTCTCTCTCTCTCTCTCTCTCTCTCTCTCTCTCTCTCTCTAATGCCGCTCCTTCTTGTCCGATTAACTTTGCAACTCGTCCTGCCGAGCAAGGTGTGACTGCAATGTATTGAATAAGAGTTGTCGTCCTGCAGAGTCCGACTTTTACATGTATGTTCGCGGTTATCATTATTTTCGATTCAATAGATGTACTTTTTTTTCTTCTTCTTTTTCTTCTTCTGCTTCTTTTCATTCGTGTGAACCAGTTTCCTTTCCTTTAGGTCAGGGATGTTCAGGTTTTGTGGCATGCGAGGGGCTGACATAGTCTCTCTCATGCACACACACACACACACACACACACACACACACACACACACACACACACACACACACACACACACATACACACACACACACACACACATATATACATATATACAAATGTGTGTGTGTGTGGGGGGGGGGTGAATAAAGATATTGGTCTAGAGATATACAGTACATCCATCCTCAGGCGTCTGTCAGTCTGTCCCACTTCCTTTCGCTTCAGTCCTATGCCTCCACCATACCTCCGCCTCCCTGACCCTCAGACGATTAAGTAACCCGAGGGAACGTAAGTATGGCGAGACGCGCAGGTGAAAGGCCGATTGTGGGTGTGATTGAGTGGATGTGCCTGTGTTTGTTTACGAGGGAACGGGGGTGGGGGTTGAAAGGTAGGGGAAGAAAGGGGGGAGGAGGAGGAAGGAGAAGAGGAAGAGGAGGATAAAGAGGAGAGGAGAAAGGGTGAGGGGGAGGAAGAGGAGAAGGAAGAGGAAGAGGAGGCTAAAGAAGATGAGGAGGCTAAGGAGGAGGAGGAGAAGGAAGTGGAGGGGATGGAAAAGAAAACGAAGAGTTCGAAGAACAACAACAACAAAAAAAATAAAGGAGGATGAGGCAATAGGATTGAGTATAGGAAGAGTGAGAGGAAGGGAGGAGGAATGAGGGAAGATATGAGGGTGACGGGCTGGCAACTCCCCTTTACTTGTCCTTGACTTATCTTGAGCAGGGAAAGTGCGAGTGGTTATAGGCAGTGACCGGTCGGGGGCTGAGCGCTGGCCGGTTGTGTGTGTGGGTCTGTGTATGATGGATTACGGTCGCGATGGGGGGGGGGGGGGGGTTGTCATTGCTCATTGGCCGTCGTAGCTTTTATGACGTCAACTTGTTAGGAGTTGATAGCTGATAGATATAGATGATGGATCTTTTTCGTTGTTGTTGTTGTTAACGAGGATAAGAATTTTAAGCTAGTTTTGCTATTTTTGTACAACGAATGTGATCGAATACATTGTTTGAAAACGATATGTACTTCATCTGATTGTCAATGATGTGCATATCTTTGTGAAGTTAGACTTCGTAGGATTACATAGTATCACTATGAATTGCTTCTGATTTATTGCATTCAAATACCCGAAATAAACCGTATATTACTTCTATCGGTGCAGGGTAATCATAACTATCACTTAAACCCTCTTTAAAGGAACCATGTAGATGCAGTTAACCTTGATTTCCCATGTTCTACAGCACCACTGACCTCCACAGTATAATCTACTATTTCTTGTCGCCTAGAATTTCGACATCTAAAATGGCCTAGAATGAGCATAGATATGTGTCGTGCCGTATAAGGGCGGTTTCCAACTAGGCTAGTAACCTGGGTGACTGAACCGGCCTGTAGTGCACCTTAGGACGAGCGGGGAAGGGGCAGAGGGGGTAGAGGGGGCAGGTGAATGGTACACTTTTCTCAAGGTGACTCTTGTGTGTGTGTGTGTTTGATATAGATAGATAGGTAGATAGAGATAGAGATAGTGACAGATAGATAGATAGATAGATAGAGAGAGAGAGAGAGAGAGAGAGAGAGAGAGAGAGAGAGAGAGAGGAGAGAGAGGGAAAGTTTATGCCAGTTTGTGTGTGTGATAGTATGTGAGTGAGTTTGTGTGTATGTGTTTGTGTGTGTGTGTGTGTGTGTGTGTGTGTGTGTGTGTGTGTGTGTGTGTGTGTGTGTGTGTGTGTGTGTGTGTGTGTGTGTGTGTGTGTGTGTGTGTGTGTAGAGAGAGAGAACACGCATCGATTCATCTAAGCGAACTCAAGGAGACCAACATTCACCCGAGACACGAGACTGACCGAGCACGTTGAGGGGCGCTGGTTGGGTGGGGTGGGGGTGGGGGCTTGAGATACAGGTTGTACTTTGGTCATAAGGTCCAAGTAAAAAGCTTGTGTTTTAACTACTGGGTGATTTGCAGCTGATCATCATGCTAATGTAGTCAATTTTGTTTATTCCAATTCTCATGATATACCTTTTACCATGTAGGGTGATGAAAAAATCGTATTTTGCCAACACTCCATTCATTAACTGCACGAACGCACAAACACGTACCGGCTCACACGCACACACGGTTCTCTCCGTTAGGATCCACAAGTCAAGGAAATGCAGGGGCGCCACGAAGAAGGTATCCATGACCATTGCATTCTCATTTAACCTTTAAAATTTGAATGCGGGAAAAAATGTAAAGTAGATGTTTCGGAGAAATGCTCTTCACGTTCGCCCGAGGTGACGTCGAAAAACTCCGATGAAAAAAATAACACGATTATTCTCATGCCTTCAATTTTATTATCATTATTCACCAATCTCTTCAGCAAGGGAGAGGCAAAAAAAGGAATAAATCAACGTCTTTGATGACGTAATCATATTTCAGATGTGTCTATCTCGGGGTCGAGACGAAATCCCAAGCGCAAGTTGACCTTCCTTTTTTTTTAGAGGGTGATTTTTAAACGTAAGTCTCTTCACTTGTATATTTATCTGTAAAATGCCTTTCTCTTTTTATGTTGGTTGTTCCTTTCATCTTTATTGACGCAATAATTGATGCTATCTTCGCCTTGTATGACAACTGATCTTTGATTATTGCTTCATAAGGAACTACATAATGGTAAGCAAGAAAAGCGCCCAGTGTTTCGATCATAATACTGGTAGCCTTACAATTATGCCATAGTTCTAGCAAAACTTTGTTCGGTTTATTGTCTTCGCTTTTAAATGAAACTAAAAACCCGGCGTCAGTGCACTGAGGTTGAAAACGCGCTGCCTTTGTGTTGCGAGGCTGAGGCTTCAAAACACGTATTCGAATCCCTGTCCCGTAAAGGAAAAAAAAAAAAAAAAGATTGGCTATTAACGTGTCCTTTCAGTTTTGAGTGATAATGATAGTGTTTATGACGACGTTGATAAGGTTGTTATTGCGGCTGTAACTATTCTTCCCTGGGAGCGGTAGATAATAATGGTAATATATCAAAACTTTGGAAGGACAGAGGGAACAGGTTCCGAACAGGCTTCACCGAGTGTAAACAGAATTTTGCAAATAATGGCACCTTTACTCATCGTCGCTCGGTAATGATTATCTTTCCCGAAACCTGCATAAATTCTCGTAAAATGAAGAGTAATGATTTTTAAGAAGTATAAGGAGATTAGCAGATAATGCCACCCTCCCTATGAGGAGTTTTGCGTACGAGGAGAGATGGACATGAATTCACAACTTCTGAGACGCCGAGGACAAGAAGCAGCCGTCCCTTTGTCGACTTGCCTGCGGTCTTAATTGAGTGCGGTTTGGGAATATGGTCGGAAGTGTCAAGGCCAATGAGAATATCGTCTACGCCTTTGTCTATATGGTAATGAGTTACCGGTTGAGTAACCACGGCCCCTCCCCACCCCCTTTGTTGCTACCTCCCCTGCACAGTGCGTTCAGAATACCCTGCGCAAGAGTGAGAAGCGATGTGAACATTTAGGTATGTAGTATTGCAGATGTGTGATCTTTCTTTTACTTATGTGTTAGTGCTCTCTCTCTCTCTCTCTCTCTCTCTCTCTCTCTCTCTCTCTCTCTCTCTCTCTCTATATATATATATATATATATATATATATATATATATATATATATATATATATATATATATATATTGTGTGTGTGTGTGTATGTGTGTGTATCTTTCTCTCTCAACAAGACACAGTGCTTTACATGGCCATAGGGGAAGTACAGAAAAGGGTGTGTTACGAATAGTCTGTCAGGGGGGAGGTGTGTGTGGGGTTGGGGGGGGGGACTCAACGTTAGCCTGTTTTCCCGTTAATGGAGAAGGCTCAAGGACGTCGCCCTGTTAATATTCTCCGTTCACTTGTGTTGGCCAGTCTGATGTAGGCCTTATACACACACACCCTCTTTGCTTTTTCTTTTCTTTTTTTTCTTTTTTTTTTCGTTGTTGTTTTTTGTCTGTTTTCCTTTTCGTTGTTATTCTTTAGTTTGTTTTCTTTTTCGTTGTTGTTAATTAGTTTGTTTTCTTTTTCACTGTTGTTTGTTTTTCTTTGATCTTGTTTTTCATTATTTTTTTCTGTTCTGGTTTCAGACGTCATAAAAAAAATCTTCCTTCATCCATCTTTACATTTCCTTTTTTCTCTTTCAGTTCCTTTGTTTATATCCTTCCTCTCCTTCTCTTTCTATATCTATCTATCTATCTATTTCTCTCTCTCTCTCTCTTTATATATATATATATATATATATATATATATATATATATATATATATCCTTTTCTCTTCTTTGCTATACTTCCTTCCACCATTTTCCACACAATTCTAGAGCTGCAGACATCTTTTTTTTTATAGGATACAGAAAGAAACATAAAGGAAGCTTAGATCTGGAGGAAAGAAAAGAAGGATAAAGATAAAGTCTAAGAAAGGAGGCATGACCAGGGAAAGGAAGGGGGCGTGGCAAGCGTAAGGAGAGGCGTAGGGAGGGAGAGAGGCGTGGGAAAGGAAGGGGAAAGAGGCGTGGCAAGCGAAAGTAAAGGGGGTGTGGTTAGGGAGAGGAAGGGGTTGAGGGGGCGTGGCAAGAAGAAGCGAACTTAAACGTATGAGAAGGGTAAGGAAAAGGTCGTGGGAAAGGGAAGGGTAAGGGGCGTAGCAGACGAAAGAATATGCCTGGGAAGGGGAGGAAGGGGCGTGTCAGACCATAGGAAAAGCGACGGACGGACAAGGGCGTGGCATCCGAAAGGAAAGGCGAAGGAATGACTATGAAATGAACGTGGCAACGAAAAGAGAAAGGAAGGAAGGACAAAGGAAGGGGCGTGACAAAGGGAGGGCAGGGGCGTGGTGATCTCAAAGTGAAGTGCGTAGTAGAACATCTAAGAAGAATGAACGGGTTCCAATATGAATTTATTGTTTGTGTTGAGTTAATAAATATGGTAATAAGTTTATCCTTACGAGTTTACTTCTTGTTGTAAATATTTTTATTACCTGTTTTGCGATTCGTACAATAATGATGACGATAGTATTTTGATCATCATTGTCATCATTGTGTTGGCATATCAATAGCATATTCACATTTATTTTTTTCCTTTTCACAACCCATATTAATTTCATAATTATCAATACTACCAACACAGAGGCTGACTTGACACTATTACAGTTGCGTTACTTCTAAGCAAGTCTCTTTTAAGACCCCCCCCCCACACACACACACAAAACAAAAAGAAAGAAAGAAAAGAAAAAAAAAACCTCCAGATTTCATTATCTTTGGAATTTCCATTTTCCTTCGTCGCACCTCTCCCCCCCCCGCCCCCTCCCACTGGTCCATCTTATCCCGGGGTTCCTTGTGCATCCCTTTGTCCTTGGAGTTCCTTTGGGATTTTTACAATGTTCTCTCTCTCTCTCTCTCTCTCTCTCTCTCTCTCTCTCTCTCTCTCTCTCTCTCTCTCTCTCTGTAACAGCTCTTCACGTGAGACATCTCGCATGCGGTTTCTTGTTGTTGTGATCCATATGTTTTGACGCAGACTCGAACGCGGCGGATTTGTGTTTTATTTTCACTATTTATTTACTTATTTACTTATTTTTTTTTATGATAAGTACTTTATGCAGACGAGTGTCACTGGATTTGTGAATGTTTTGTTTTTTCTATCAGATTAACTATAAATCTATTCGTATAATTACATAGGTAGACAACAAATTTTACAAAGGAGGTAGTTGCCAGGGAGAATACATTCAGGTCCGGTGTATATTTTTAATAGTGTTGTTTTGCAAATACGAACGAGGGTGGCATTAAAGCAGGTTTTAAGCCTTAAAAATGTTTACACTTAAATATTTTGCCTTGATATGTAAATATTTTTTCCCTCTTTCTTTCTTATATTTATGATTATTCATTCCTCCTTTCATCCTTTCGCACGCTTCTTCTTCGTCGTCTTCTCTTTTCTTCTTCCCCTTGTCTATATCCTCTTTTGTTCAAGTTACGGTTCCAAGCGCCTGACACGACGTGCAAGGTCGTCTCCATTACGTGTCGTCTTGGGGAAAAAGCATCTTCTTCAGTCGCCTCCTCATAACATGCAAAACAACCCGCTCGCCGAACCATAAACGGCTATGCGTTAACGGCGGCGAAAATGATGAGACGACGACCAAACACTTATTCTTCGCTGGCAGTGAGTCTTCGGGGCGGATGAAAAAGTTGTACGTCTTTGTGAGGAGTAGCGAGAGAGAGAGAAAAAAAAAATCAAGGCCACACGCACACGTATATGTGGTCGTAAAAATGCGTACAAAGACGTTCACACATGCGTTAAGGAAGAGAGAAAAAAAGGAGAAAAAGATAATCGAGGTCATGTGGCTAGATTCCGGAATTCGTCTGAGAGTACAACCGCCCCTTTTTTTCAGCCTCTTCATGGAGAGTACGAAGTACACTTTTGTCCTTTGTCACGGATGGATATAATCATTTCCCGGTTCGATTCTTAGGATATATCCACCTCCTGCTTCATATCTGCATATTAAAAGGGGATGAATGAAAATGAATAATTACACAATGTAAGATATGTTATGAACTTTTCGACATAGTATCATAAGAATTACGTCTGCACACGTAATACCGATGGTAATGTAATACCAAAAAGTTAATTACATATCCTACACTCTTGAATTATTCATTCTCAATCATACCTCAATCACATCACAGAGAACTCTACCCACACACGAACCGTCCGTCCAGGAGAACACCTTTGTCTCTGTCGCTCCGTTTCGTAGCGTAACCGCCCGATCGCTTCCGACCTCGGAGCATGACCGCCTCCTTCCTTCCCCGCGAAAGACGTCGGCCAATCAAGCAGCGGAAGATGTGATTATCTGGGAATGAGAAGTGGCGGGAAGAGGAAGTGGCGCTAATCTCGCGTGGCACTTCCTTCTTCTTTTCCTTCCTCCCGCTTTGCAATTGTTTCATTTTTCTGTCTACTTCTTTCTTTCTTTCTTTCTTTCTTCTTTTCTTCCATGTGTCATCTACGTGTGATTAGCTTCTTCATCTTCGTCCTCTCCCTTTTCTCCTTCTGTTCGTATTACTATTGTTGATTCTTTGTTTGTTTTTCGACTTTTATTTTCGATTTTTTTTTACTTCTTTCCCTTCGTCTTTACACTCCCCTTTTTCTTTTCCCTAATCTACACCTTCCACCTTTCCAATCGCCTTTCCTCCCTCCCGCTAATCCTTGCCACCCTCTTCTCATTTTCCTAATCCTTCTCTCTTTGCATTTCCTCCCTTCCTTCTCCCTCTCTCCTCTTTCCTTCTTTATTCGCCTCTCTCTCCCTTCCATCTTTATCCTAGCATAGATCACCACCACACAATCCCCCACCCCCCACCCCTTACCCCCTCCCTCCCCTCCCTCCCTCCCCTTGCCAATCTCCACCTTCCTGGGATAGGATAACGTACCCTTCCCCGCCTACCTGTCAGGAAGGGCGACATTTACATTACCGTTATATCTACTGTTGGCCTTAATGACATGTGGGACTGCACCGCTAACCCCTTTCACTTTCTGGGGGCGGAATGTCTGCTGTTCCTTCCGTGAGGCTTTTGTTGCTCTTTGCAGGATAGTTGTTACTAGCATCTGATATTGAGAGCGGCTGTTTCTATGT
>NW_028234421.1:13775302-13782802 GCF_977035675.1 Penaeus japonicus | reverse complement strand
TCTATCTATCTATCTATCTATCTATCTAGACAGCCCCCGTTGTGCGTGCGTTCTCCTTGAGGCCGCCAAAAGCCCCTTCGTAGCCTCTAAGAACCTCCTTCGCCCCCCGCTGTGATGTAAGAAGGGTTGGGGGGGGGGGATGTCATCCCCTCCTTCCTGGCTCCTGCACCCCCTCCCCCCTCCCCGCCCCTCGGCCCCAACCTCTAGGACCTTCCGAGAACCCTCGACATTTCTCAAACAGGATTTCAAAGGGTTGATCTCGAGCTAAACCCGGACGGACGCTCCGAGACTTAACCGGCCCAAGCTGAGGCTGCCGTTGCTTGTTACTCTCGCGAAAAGCCGGTTAAATGGAGCGCTGCTTCGGCCTCGGTTTTAGAGGAGGGGGACGAGGAGGAGGGGGAAGGGGAAGGGGGTTGGGGAAGGGGGTTGGGGGCTCTTCCTCGAAGGGCTGGTGAAGGTTTCTCTCTCACTTTTTTTTTAATTTCTGAAGGTCATGCCTAAGGCGCAGTGCTTGTCTCCAGCCGGACGTCAGCAAGAGGTGATATTGCAAAGAGAAATCATGCCATTAATGGATGATATAACGATGAACTAGTGATCATGATTACAATGGATGTCTCTATCATAAGGCTTAATTAACTACTGCTTCAGTCAACGTCGACGTTGCATCAAATCATTCCTTAATCACCTGAATAATGTCTCCCTATCCCTCTATCCATCTCCTTCCTTCCGCTTACACTTCATCCCCTCCCCTTTCTCTCCTCCTACACCTCCCTCCCTCCCTCCCTCCTTCCTCCCCTCCTTCCTCGCAAGAGAAGCCCCCCCCCCCTCCCCCCGGCATACGAGATCGTCAGCGAGAGAAAGTGGCGAAGAAGCAGGTGTATGTGAGCCGGTGTGTGCGCGCGCGTGCTTGAGTGCATGAGTGCGTTGTCTCGCGTTAGTGTCTGCCTTCACGTTCATTCTCTCTGGCGAATGTGCGTGAGTATGGACGTGACTGGGCGAGGGAGGGAGGGCTACTGCGTATGTGTGTGTGTGTGTGTGTGTGTGTGTGTGTGTGTGTGTGTGTGTGTGTGTGTGTGTGTGTGTGTGTGTGTGTGTGTGTGTGTTTGTGTGTGTGTGTGTGTGTTTGTGTTTGTGTACGTGTGTGTGTGTGTGTGTGCGTGTGCGTTTGTGTGTATGTGTGTTGTGTCTGTATTCGCAGTATTCGCACGGCTGTGTGTAACGGGCCTGTGAGAGCGCGTGTTAAGTACTACCGTCCACACTTAAGTCGTCACGCCTTTCTCCTTCTGTTTTCTTGGGACTCATGCCTGTCACCCGACTTCGAACCTCGCTATTTTCGACAGGGATGTGCCTTTGAATGTATGTATATATATATATATATATATATATATATATATATATATATATTATATTTATATATATATATATATATTATTATTATTATGTATTATATATATATATATATATATATATATTATATATATATATATATATATATGTGTGTGTGTGTGTATGTATATATATACGGTATGTTATCTATCTATCTATCTATCTATCTATCTATATATATATATATATATTATATATAATATATATATATATATATATATATATATATATATATATATATACTACCCCCCTTCCTCTTCCTCAACAGTGAGCTCTTGCGTGTCTCCCTCATCTCTTCCTTCCTCCTCCCTCCTTCTCCTCGTCTTCCCTCAGCCCGCAGCGCCAGCCAGCGAACAGTAAATCATCTGAAATAATGGGAAAGCTTGAACACGATAGTGTCTCTCTCTGCATTTCCTTTACTTTGTGTGTGTGTGTGCGTGCGTGTGTGTGTGTGTGTGTATGTATGTATGTATGTGTATTGATAATGTTATTGATTTATTATCATCAATACTATTGTTGTTATTATTATTAACATTATAATTAATGTTATTTCCATTATAATCATCATTATCATTATTATAATTATTATCAATATTATTGTTATTATCATCATTTGAATTGGAATTATTATCATCATCATTTATATCATTACTATTCTTATCATTACTCCTCCTCCTCCTCATCTCCATCAGTTCAGTCACTCATATGGCCATCCTTTTTTCCATTTTCCTTTTCCCTTCCTTCCGCCTGCCCTTCGTGCACATCTTTCTCTTCCATCCTTCACTTAATTTTTTTCCCGTTATGGATCTAATGGTCCATACACCGTGTGGAGAGAGGGGGGAGGGGAGGGAAGCCGGGAAGGAGGGAGGGAGGGAAGGGGAGGGAAGCTGGGAAGGAGGGAGCGAGGGAAGGCGGGAGGTTGGGTGGGAAGGAAGGAGAGAGGGAGGGAGGTTGGGAGGGAGGGAAGGAAGGTGGGAAGTAGGGAAAGAGGGAGAGAGGGAGGGAGGTTGGGAGGAAGGGAAGGCGGGAGGGAGGAAGGAGGGAGGGAGGGAAGGAAGGAGGGAGAGAGGGAAGGAAGGAGGGAAGGAGAGAGGGAGAAAAGGCTTAATTGGGCAAGACGAAGAGAACTTCCTGAGTCTTGGGTTATTAGTGATTGTGTGTGTGTGTTTATATCTGTGTGTATATTTGTTTATTTATGTGTGTGTTTTTGTTTGGGTGACAAGGGACTGTGTGCATATGTATG
The DNA here is from genome assembly GCF_977035675.1 of Penaeus japonicus. Classification (NCBI taxonomy): domain Eukaryota; kingdom Metazoa; phylum Arthropoda; class Malacostraca; order Decapoda; family Penaeidae; genus Penaeus; species Penaeus japonicus. The sequence continues at coordinate 13,780,173 of NW_028234421.1, read as the reverse complement.
TTTGTGTGTGTTGTGGATCTCCCGGGTGGAATTTCCAAAAGAAACCGCAGAAATTGATATTTCCTGTGGTATTACAAAATGGAATGAGGAAAGAGTGTGGGAGGAATCAAAGGAAAAAGAAAGGAAAATCGTCTATAATGCGGCCAGGTCAAAGGTGAAAAAAGTGTGCATACAACTAAAAGCATAGAAAAGATATAGAGACTTGATCTTGATTACATGTTAGACGTCTAGTGAAATGTGAAATTAATGGTCATGTTTTTTTTTTTTTTTTTCAAAATAAAATTATTTTGTCGTTTTCATCATCTATTGTTGCCGATTGCATATAAGTGTTGTTTGTGTGTGTACTTGTGTATGTATGTATGTCTTTGTGTGTGTGTGTGTTGGCGTGTGGATTTGCGTATTATTTAGCAATCAGAGGTAATGTGACTATGATTGCGATTGTCAGCATTGCCAGTGTGCATATCCCTTTGGTATCACTGCAGTCCCACATCCCAGTTGTCATCCTCATTACCGATAACGCACTCTTCACTCCCACCTCGCCCTTACGGCATCGCCCACCGTATGCCAGAACGCAAACTCACGCAATCAACCTTGTCCCAGAAAGGCCACATAATTACGGTGATTTGCCAGTCAGCAATTACAAGTCGATGGCCTTGCTGTGGACGCTTAAGGACATGTGACCTGAAACCTGCCGGAACTTTCCATAGATCCGTTTCCATTGCCGTTCGTATGACGTGTAATTGTTGGGGGTTTTGGTGCCTTGGTTTTATGCTTCGTGCGTTTTAGTTTTCTTCTTCCTCTTCTTCTTAGTTTTCTTTTTCTTCTCTTAATGCTTGGTTTTATTAATTTAATTGGAATCGCCGTTGTTATCATCGCTGGTGCTGTTAACTTTATACTTTTTCTGTCTTTTTCCTTTTCTGACTCTTCGTACAAATCGATAACTAAACAAAAGGTTGATTTTATGTGAAAGAAAATAGTACGTGTTTACATCAGAGAGCCTGTTGTAAAAGTCCCTAAGGTTAGACATGGATTAGGTAATGGAACTCGCCAACAAAGACAAGACGCATCTTTCCAACGAGGCCGCTTGGTCTGGGTCACAGGTTTCCACCTGGCGAAGGCACTAATGAGTCGTGGCTGAATGTGGCTGCTGGACCATCTCGCGCCCGTCGGAAGTGGCAGTAGGCGGAACGAAAGGGAGACAGAGGCGAGGAGTGATAGCGTGACTCCAGCGCCTAGGCCTATGAAAAACGACCCCATAAGCACACAGCCAAAAAAGGGAAATTACGGGGCAGTCGAGCCAGACCGCTCGGGTGCCGATCCCAAGCCCGCATCAGTGGGGAGGGTTGGCGAGGCGAACGGCATCCATTTGTAATATTCTCGCTAGAGACACCAAGAAGTGGAGTAAAGATGGCGATCTTACTGAACGGAAATAAAGCCACAATCCGAAGGCGAAGAGGAGGAAGAATCATTTAAAGATTGGCCGAGATATCATTATAAATCATCATTTCTATAACAGTAAATATTTTTTTCTTTTCTTTCTCTCTTTCTTTCTTTTTTTGGCTAGGAGTCTGGGGAAAAAAAAGTTTTATTTATTTTTGATATTCGACCTTATTGGATTTTGTCTCTGTTATTTTACAATACGAGTGAGTTAGCTTTTTCCCCAATCCATGTCAAGACGAGAAATCATTTTGAAAAGCTTTTATTTCCATTCCGAAGTGAATAGCTTAGAGGATTGACATAACGGCTTGTTCCGACGAGTCATGTTGACCTTCCAAGTTTTTATTTTCTTCTTCAAAGGCGACTTTTATCGTTTGATCTTTCAGGATTGAGTTTTATGAATTGTTATTTCTATTGAATATTTTATATGTGTGTGTATATATATACATAAGAAATGCGTAGTACTGTACCTTCTTTATAACATCCGCTGCCTTTCTTCTTTTGTCATCCTTGTTATTGGTACATATGATTTTGGATACTGATTCGTATGAATACACACGCAGGCACACACGCACGAGCACACACATGTATATGTTTAATCATGCATACATGCACACACACAAACACACACTATATGTATATATAAGTGTGTGTATCTATCTATCTATCTATCTATCTATCTATCTATCTATATATATATATATATATATATATATATATATATATATATATATATATATATATATATATATATATATATATATTGTGTGTGTGTGTGTGTGTGTGTACATATATATATATATATATTATATATATATATATATATATATATATATAAATCGGAATACATATAAATCTACATATATATATATATATATATATATATATATATATATATATATATATATATATATATATATATATATAATATATGTATATATTTATATATATATATACACCTGTATATATATATATATATAATATATATATATATATATATATATATATATATATTATGTATATATATATTTATATATATATATATATATATATATATATATATATATATATATATATATATATGTGTGTGTGTGTGTGTGTGTGTGTGTGTGTGTGTGTGTGTGTGTGTGTGTGTAAATTTCTAGTCCTATATAATGTAAAGTCACTGCGACGTATCTTATTAAGTTTCTGCCATGCGTCTGCAATCTCTACCTGCATGTTTTCAAGGGAAAACTAACCTGACTGGCCAGTGCTCGGTATTTCCCGCCAGTGAGTCGTATCAACCTTATTGTTGCGACAGAAAAAAAAACTAGGCCTATTACGCCGCTTCGATCGCCCAATAGGCGTAGGAAAACAAGGTCATTTCTAAATTGGGGGAATATTGTCAACCCGACTCGGTCTGGCCCGCAGCTCCGCTCCAAGCCCGCCCTTCCCTCCGTCCTGCGCGCGTTGGGTTCCGCAGGGCTGGAAGGGCGCGGTGGTGAAGCAAGTCGAGGCCGCGGGCGTCTTGGTGTGGCCGCCCATGGATACTTGCAACATCGCAATTGGCAACAAGCTCGGGGCAAGGTGGATAGGATAAGTCTCGGTGCAAGAGAGATGGTGTGGGTGACACGCCTCGTCGGCACAGTTGGCAAGCATGACGATGAGAAAGACTAGATTCGTCTCTATTTTCGCGCCATTTGACATTCTCTCATTCTGTGTGTGGTTTTACGCAATGCTGTAATGAGCACTAGTTCATCTTTTATGTATCTGATTATGTAGATGTAGATGTACGCTTGTAGAATGTACTTTCACCGCTCTAAACGTGACTAGATTGTCGCTTCGGGTGAGCTGATCGTGATACGTGAGTTTCTTGCTTTCCTATTGGTTGTACTAATGTAAGGTTCGCTGTGATTGGCTTATTCATATTGTTAATTACACCGTTGAATGAACAGGGCGAATACCCGATTTTGTTTGTTTTCTGTTGTAGCTCACAGGGTTTCGGGACAGAATTTCTTCAACGCTCATCGTGTTTAATCAAATGATCGAAATCTATAGAGTGTAGTGGATGTGATTCTCGTAAGCTCAGTAGATCGAACTTCTGGTTTTGCTTTGAGAATAACCCGATGCTAAAATGTTAAAAGCATTATTATGCATGATAACAATATTATAAATGATGATGTTGATGCTGATAATAGCAAAAGCGTTCTTATTGTTATCATCATCATTATTATTTAAAAAAAGAAAATCTTTTCACTAATGTATTTGCTTTTTCTTTAACATGAGTTTATTGTTCTATTATAGCTCAACAGAAAAGAAAAAAATGAAGGTAATATAAAGATCCCTTAAACTCACTAATATATAGTAAGACTAACAATTCTTATGTTTGTTAGAACAAGTTGTTTTCACACAATGACATTCAGAGCTGTAACTGTAACGAACCACAAACAGACACCATATGAAAGGAGAGTCGCCATACAGTCCTCAGAAAAAAAAAGTAGGAAGTTTGTGGTTGAAGAGAGCGAAAGTCTAATAGAGTTACCACAAACCCCAAACAAAACAAACAACGCTAAACGGACGGCGTATGTTGATCCTTTCCATAAACAAAAACAAAAAAAAAATCGAGAAAGAATGAAGAGAAGAAAAACGCATTTTCTTTCTCCGTTTTCTATGAGTCAAGGTAAAACTATTAAAAAGAAAAAAGTTTAACCTGTCGAGCCCGACGTCTCTACACTGAGGGTAAGACACGCGACTCGTCAGAAGCGCGGGAGAGACGGGGGACCCAGAAGAACCAGTGAGACTGTGGCGAGGGCGAAAGTTAGTAGGCCAGTGTGTTAGTGAAGGTAGTGGCGGCACCCGGAACCTGTGTGGTTTGTGTATATTTTACATCGATTATGTTTTCTTCGTGGATGCGCTGGGTGACTTCACGCAACAATCATGGAGTTCACCATAAATCAGTTTTTGTTTTTACGCAATAGATGTGATGCTTACAACTAGTGTGGCTGTATAATATAACAAAATTTTGACAAAGAGTTACTTATTTCCGTTTAAAAAAGGTAGAAGTAATGACACCGATAACGAAACAAATAAGCAACACTGCAACAACAGTGAAAAATCCACCTATGCTATTTGAATGGACCGAACTTTCATCGTTTGCATGTGTGTGCGTACGTGCGTGTATGTCTGAGATTTCCCCGAGGTTAAGCTTACACGCTGTTTGTGTGGAGTCGGTTCAGTGAAACCTTTGGGAGGATGGTAGCTCTAGACAACACATAATATGTTCCTCCGTGCGTCAGTAATGGAGGCTAACTTCCTACCATTAGCCGCGAGAAATGTATAACACGATGCGAGAACAGCTGAATGTGTATATGTTCGGCTTGGTGTGCCTTTGAAGGTGCAGACGTGAACGTACCGTGTGTTTGTGTACAGATGGATTTATGTGTGTTTTTTCTGCT
>NW_028234421.1:13755302-13760302 GCF_977035675.1 Penaeus japonicus | reverse complement strand
AATTCCGTGGGATACCAGTTGCCGACGTGTGAGCCACAATAGGTAGAGTTGTTGCAATCTATGGGCACGCTGAGCTTGGGCGTGGAGTGCTAGGGAAATCGCCACCTACCTCGCCTCACACACGCTCGGACACGCAGATAATCGGAGTGGGTAAGGGAACCTCGTGTCGTGGCTAGATGACACCCTCCCGTGCATGCCGCCGCGCCGTTTGGATTCTATGAGTGGGCAGGCGACCAGGGCTGCATGTTACAAGAGTGACTAACCAACCGCCCCTCACTGGTCACGCTGAAGGAAACCCAAGGTGGCCGCTGTTGCGAGTTGTATAGCTGCGGTCATTGCTATCACGGACGTCTGTGATGGGCCCCAGGCCCATGAGGCTCTTCCGTTTTTGGGGGATCGTAGCTTTGCTTCAACCTGGAAACACAACGACCAATTATTGCACGCGTCAGTCGATCAAAACACTCGATAAAGTAGATAAAAACCTGAATATGATGGCTCGTGAAGGTGTATTTTGTGAATGTGAGGGCCTTTCACCTTAGAATATTGCACGCAAATGAAAGGTGAGAAAAAAAAATGTCTATTTCGGCGATATGATCTTCTGTACCTTGGCAATCTTTTTCCCGAGTGCGCAATGAAGTACGGGTTTCCTGCCAGCCTACCACGATAGGGTCGTCTGCGCTCTCGACTGCTGAAGGTAATTCGGCGCATTCGATGTCGGTGGGGTGCGGGTTGGTTCCGTAGGGGGGGGGGGCGTCACAGGTGATGGAAATGTTGTAAACTAATACATATGACTTTGATACTATGATTTACATCATACTATCGATGTCAGTATGATGAGTTAGTTCGGATATCATATATTTATTTTTATTGAAAACTCTTTTATTTCTAATCTCATGCAGAACATACTTTAACGCTTATAATGTTATCTAAAACTTAAGAGATGTGTTTAGGAAGAAATCTGATACAAAAATGAAAGACTCAGATACAGTATATACTGTAGATATTAACAACAAGCCTTTACATTCTCAGAACTACACGCTATGCGCACGTAAGTGCATAAATAGATTAGTGAACAATGTCTCACACGCCGGCGCGCCATACGCCCAAGCACCATCTCCTCGAACTCGCACTGACCGAACATCTGACTAAATCCTGGGCCCGCAAGTGACGTAGAAGTCATTTGGAGTCAGGTTATCGCCCAGAGTGATGTCCGTGTCAGCCAAGTTGAAAATCGTCAGCGCCTGACTCTTCATGACGTCCTGAGTGGCGGTCTCGTTGCAGGCTCCGCTGAAGTAGTACTCCGGGCCCTTGATGGTACTCTCGCCGTAAGCGCTGATGCAGTTGTAGATGAATTCGTAGGGATACCAGTTGCCCGACGTGGAGCACAGGTAGTCGTTGGGCACGCTGAGCTCGGGAGACGAGAGCTGGAAATCGCCCTCCTCGCCACACATCGACACGCAGAATCGGCCGGAGTAGGTGTCGTGGCAGACGAGGGCGCCGTAGAGGGGCAGGGACAGGGTGTTGCAAGGGACGCCCCTCACTGTCACGCTGAAGGAACAGGTGGCCGTGTTGGACGAGTTGTCATAGGCGGTGTACACGACGTCATGAGGGCCCCAGGCCATGAGCGTGGTGGGGTCGTAGTTGCTCTCAACCTGGAAACAACGAGCAATTATTGCACGCGTCAGTCGATCAACACTCGATAAAGTAGATAAAACTGCAATGAAGCTCTGTGAAGGTGTATTTTGTGAATGTGTGAGCCTACACCCTTAGATATTGCACGCAAATGAAATGAAAAAAAATGTCCTATTCGCTATGACTTCTTACCTTGGCAACATATCCCGAGTCGTCAATGAAGACGGGTTCCTGCCAGCCGACCACAATGGGCGCTGCGCTCTCGACGCTGAAGGAATTCGGGCATTCGACGACGGTGGGGGCGGTCTGGTCTGGGGGGGGGGGGGCAGGTGATGGGAATGTTGTAATAAACATTAATTGATATATGTTATCCTCATACTATCCTGTAGTATGATGACTAGATCGGAAATTCATTAATCATGCAGAACATCTTAACGCTATAATATTATCTAAAGCTTAAGAGAGTGTTTAGAAGAAACGAGTCCAAATGAAAGACTCTGAGGACAGTATATATACTGTAGGTATAACAACAAGCCTTTTAACATTCTCAGAACACACCTATGCGCACGTAACTGCATAGAATTAGATTAGTGAACAATGTCTCACACGCCGGCGCGCCATACGCCCAAGCACCATCTCCTCGAACTCGCACTGACCGAACATCTGACTAAATCCTGGGCCCGCAAGTGACGTCGAAGTCATTTGGAGTCAGGTTATCGCCCAGAGCGATGTCCGTGTCAGCCCAGTTGAAAATCGTCAGCGCCTGACTCTTCATGATCGTCCCTGAGTGGCGGTCCGTTGCAGGCTCACTGAAGTAGTACTCGCCCTGATGGTACTCTCAGGCCGTAACGCTGATTCCGTTGTAGATGAATCGTAGATACCATTGCACGACGTGGAGCACAGGTAGTCGTTGGGCACGCTGAGCTCGGGCGACGAGAGCTGGAAATCGCCCTCCTCGCCACACATCGACACGCAGAATCGGCCGGAGTAGGTGTCGTGGCAGACGAGGGCGCCGTAGAGGGGCAGGGACAGGGTGTTACAAGGGACGCCCCTCACTGTCACGCTGAAGGAACAGGTGGCCGTGTTGGACGAGTTGTCATAGGCGGTGTACACGACGTCATGAGGGCCCCAGGCCATGAGCGTCGTGGGGTCGTAGTTGCTCTCAACCTGGAAACAACGACCAATTATTGCACGCGTCAGTCGATCAACACTCGATAAAGTAGATAAAACTGCAATGAGGCTCTGTGAAGGTGTATTTTGTGAATGTGTGAGCCTACACCCTTAGATATTGCACGCAAATGAAATGAAAAAAAAATGTCCTATTCGCTATGACTTCTTACCTTGGCAACATATCCCGAGTCGTCAATGAAGACGGGTTCCTGCCAGCCTACCACGATGGGCGCTGCGCTCTCGACGCTGAAGGAATTCGGGCATTCGATGACGGTGGGGGCGGTCTGGTCTAGGGGGGGGGGCAGGTGATGGAAATGTTGTAATAAACATTAATTGATATATGTATACATCATACTATCCTGTAGTATGATGAGTAGATCGGAATCATTAATTCTCTCTTGGCAACATTCCCTAATTCTGAAGGCCTTTCCTCTCTCTTAACACGATGGGCGCTGCGCTCTCGACGCTGAAGGAATTCGGGCATTCGACGACGGTGGGGGCGGTCTGGTCTGGGGGGGGGGGGGGCAGGTGATGGGAATGTTGTAATAAACATTAATTGATATATGTATACATCATACTATCGTGTAGTATGACGAGTAGATCGGAATCATTAATTTTGAAACTTTTATTTCTAATCTCTCTGTCTGCCTCTCTCTTTCTTCCTGCCTCTCTCTCTCTTCCTGTCTCTCTCTTTCTCTCTCCCTCTCTCTCTCTTCTCTCCTCCTCTTCCTCTCTCTCTCTCCTTCTCTTTCTCCCTTACCCCCACCCTCTCCCTCACCCTCACCCTCACCCTCACCCTTACCCTCACCCTCACCCTCACCCTCACCCTCACCCTCACCCTCACCCTCACCCTCACCCTCACCCTCACCCTCACCCTCACCCTCACCCTCACCCTCACCCTCTCCCTCTCCCTCTCCATTCCAGCCTCTATTTGCTTACCTCCTGTTACGATAGTGACGGTGTAGCTGCAGGTGTTGACATTGTAGTTGAAATCCGTGGCAACAAACCTGACGTTGTAGGTTCCAGGGGCGACGGAGGAGGTCATTGTGGTGTCAGCCTGAAGCGCATCGTTGACGTACAGCTGTATGGAAAGGCCGATTGCTAGAATTTATATATATGTATGTGTGTGTGTGTATATATATATATATATATATATATATATATATATATATATATATATATATATATATATATATATATATATATATATATATATATATATATACACACACAGATGAACCGATATGTGGATATCAACACTTAATGCCATTCTTACAACACACTATCCCCAACTGCCACAGTCTCCCGGAAATCCAAATGCGAGACCATGGCAGCACAGGGCCCTCCATCAGCGCCTACCTCGAGGACCCAAGCGTTGGTGTTGTCCGTCACCTGCGGAGCGTTGATTGTGTACCACATGGACCCCCAGCCGTAGGGCGTGCTCAGCTCCTGGTCCGTCGGGCAGCTCGGGAACGAAGGTGCCTCGCCGTCTGCGAATAGAGACACGCCCTTTGAGTTCGGAGCAAAAGAACGAGTTAAGATCGCAAGGGTTTTGAGCTGAACAGTGTCTTTATGGCTGTCGAGATTTCAGTTACCTATGCATAAGAAGATCACCCCGTTGTTTTCTACCCATTGTCCGTTGTTGCAGGTCAGCAGAGGCTCTCCCTGGGCAAGGAAGCCGCCGAGACACGAGGTGGTGCAGACTGTACCGTCGACAAGCTCCTCCTTCACGTCAGGTCTGGACGTAGGTCGAGGGAACGGAAAAGAGAAGGAAATGGAAGCAAGGTTACGAAAAAGGATGATACTTACAAACTTAAAAGATTATTCGTTGTCCAACTGGAAATTTGGTCTCTTTCTCTCTTTCCCTATCCTCTCTCTTTCTTCTCTCTCTTTCTCCTCTTTCCTCTTCCCTTTCTCTTTCCCTTTCCCTTTCCCTCTCCCTCTCTCTCTTTTTCTTTATATTTCTTTCCCATTTCTTTCCCTTTCCCTTCCCCTCTCTCTTCCTCTCCCTCTCTATCTCTATTTCTTTCTTTCTCTTTCACCATCTCTTTCCCTTCCCTTCACTTTCCCTTTCCTTCTCTCTCTCTCTCTCTCTCTCTCTCTCTCTCTCTCTCTCTCTCTCTCTCTCTCTCTCTCTCTCTCTCTCTCTCTCTCTCTCTCTCTCCCTCTTTTCCTCTCTCCCTCTTTCTCTCTCCCTC
>NW_028234421.1:13735302-13742802 GCF_977035675.1 Penaeus japonicus | reverse complement strand
TCGTTTTTTCATGACGCCGATTCCCTTTAATACAATAGAAGTTTCTACTCCTTATATCAACTTGATCAATAAAATAAAGATGAAATGAAACGTAATACAGTAATTCATATATTGTCCAATCATTATAAAAGAAAATAAGTCTATGTTATGAAAGTTATCAATCATAATGTCCTGGCCAGTGGGGCACAGATGACCTTGCCTCGTTTTAGTAAGGAAAACTTTTCCAGGATTATTTGAATTTAGCTCCCGTTGTGTGATCGGATCTACTTCTCAACTCTAGTGTCTTTATTTTTGCTTTATAATTGTTTACATTTATCTCGGAATTTCAATTTTATTGTCTAATAAAGAAGTATAGTCTGACTAGAAACGTCATGTCTTTAAGTCTCTTGCCTGATGTGTTCTTATGTTACTGTTGTTACAAACTATCATATATCCTTGGAATAATTTACATGATTATTATGTTGTCAGTTGCACATTAACATTACTATAGATTGAAGCTGCCCTCCTAAGTACTTGTTTCAGTCCCGAGAAGATTTGTTCCTGATATTTATGATAATATTTTCGTTGTGCTTCAGTGAAGCTCTGTACAAAACTTTGACAAAAAATGTTTCAGTATTTATTTATCTAACTATCAATTTGTTTTATCATCAAAATGAACAAAGGTTTGGCCTTTTCCACATAAACAAAATCTGGAAATCGCTGTTTTAATCAAACTCTATCATAGTATGCGAAGCTCTTCAGAAGTATCTTATCACGGAAGGAAAATGAAACTTCACTATTGTAAATCAGAGGATTTTATGCTGTGTATAATGCACATTATAAATACATTGTACATGACATGGAAAGCCACCAACGGGCCAAGGGGCAAAATGGGTAAGTGGAAGTCACTGCATCTAAGATGTAAGTCTGATATTTCAGTACAGCAGGCAAAGAAAGCAGGAGGTCACACAGGCTATGTCCAGAACAGGAGAGAGGCAACTCCATGGAGAGAAGGAGAGTTCTTGAATTCACCATTGCATGATGAGAGGAAATGTAAGTGTGTGAGTCACTTCCCCATCACTCGGGAAGTCCCAGAGTAACCTAAGGCTACTAACTGGATGGAAGCTCACCAATACAGGAATGCATATAAAAAAAAAGAAAACATACAGAAGTATCTTTGAAGTTAATCATTGTGATGATACTTGCAATGTTAATTGGTATCAGGGGTAGATACATACAATATAATGAGTATTTTCCTCAAGAAAGGAAGTGGAGGCATCCTACTGTATAGAAAACACTGATGCTCGTAACTTAGGGGAACATTTTCTTCAGATAGTTTTACATTACTCGAAAACAGACTTTCTTAAATATCAGGAAAAAGAAAAGGAGACTCATGGTGGAGCTATGACCATAAAGGTAAATCCTGGTATAATGCAATGTTCTTCACGTGAGGTTTTCTAATGAACTTCTAGAGACATACACACAATTGTGGGAAACTTCTAAGAATCACGAACTTGGTAACGTTTCTAAGAGGAAACAATTTTTTTTAAAGATATCAGTGACATAAATTTATTCTTATGAATAAAGATCGAAGTTAATTTCTAGTATTCAGTGAAATTCAGAAAGGCAATTTCCTTTTGCCAGATTTATTCTTCTCAAAGATAAATATGTTAATGAGAAATGATCTTCAGTGGTACATGAGTTACATCATAAAATTATTTCAAAATATTTATCATTGCTGAGTGGAAACCTACAGGGATGTTAGTTAGTAGTTTAATTCGGAGACGATGCTCTACTATCATTATTTAAAAAAATCAACTCACTGCAAAATACCTTCAGCTTTCTAGAGATACTGAAAATTGTTTGCTACAAATGCAACAATTTATGGAGACAGTCGATAACTGACAGAATAGCCTTGCAATGACCATAACCATTTGCACACTATCAAATAAACATTAGATACAAATATTGAATAACAGAAAACATAAAAATGTAATATGTTTACATATATATACCTGTATAGTTATATACATATAGCAGAAGGGCTCTACAGACAGTAGGGAGATCTATCTTAAAGGGCTACAACTGGACAAAGAGGGAGGAAGAGGGAGGAAGAGGGAGGAAGAGGGGGGAAGAGGGAGGAGGGGGGTAACAGTTGGCACATGGATGGACTTTGGGTTTGGACGAGGCCAGCCACACCGCACTAAGATGTCCCATGGCTCACTCACAGGGGAGGTGAGGGAAGTGCACTAACATTAAGGGGCCGGTTCAGGTAGCACCTTGACGCGGTATTTGTCTCCGTCGCCATCATCACCGTCGCTTCTAGAAGAGAGAAGGTCACTCTGTGCAAGCAGATCTCACAACAGTACTTGACATCAGGGCGTGAGCCAGGGACGCATGTGGGAGCAGAGCGACTGCCAGTAAGCTCTAAACTATTACGACTCGTATGCACAATGTCGCAAATGTATGATAAGATGCACATTGCTTTTTTAACCTTTTATAAGATTACTTCCATTCATTGACAAATTACATTAGTATTCAATTTCCACCTGTATATACGTATACATGACAAATATTTGCATGGGCAGCATAAATTAATTTTCTTCATAAATTCCTGCTCATCATACAGTGAATTTCTCTATACATTTTTTGGATGAGGCAGGAGAGCAAATTCATACATATAGGACTCAACTGTACATATGGAGGGACTCACTTTAAGGTCAGATGGGAAACTCAGGTCAAAGGGCACCATACAAAGGGCGCAAGACACACCACATGAAGCTCGACGCTCGTATACAAAAATAACAGCAAACGAGGGGGAAATCACGACTTGTTTCATAAAATTTTGCCCGAGTTTGAGTGTCCCACGCCAGACCTTTCTAACAACAGGGATCTCCACATTGCTATCAGAATACTCTGTGCTATGGTGGATGGCTGTCCATGATTCACAAAGGTTTCAAGATGTATTTTGTTATACTATCTCTCTAGGACACAATGTCCATTTTTATATAATTTATCTTCATATATTTAAACTGGCTGTACAAAATAATGAGACAAATATGCCATTTACCTTAGAGAAATTTAGTTGTTAATTTTTTGCATGATTTCATGACCAAACGTCGCAGCGTCCTCTTTGTCAACGCAATCAAGCATCGAATCACCAGCACACACTTCAGATCCTAAAGTCAATCCACCAACACACGGATCATATTCGTTAAAATGGAACTAAGGGACATTTTTATATAATTCATCCTATTCAAAATACCAGAATATTAATCAAATGCTCCTCCTGTGTTGATATTTGTCTTTGATGGCTTGAGCATCAATAACAAGTGACATTTTCCATAACTGGCTTTCTTGTGGCTTATAGAAATGTCATAACACTATTCCAATATAAACACACCCATCAGCTGCCGATATATAACATTCAGCTAATTTAATACTCAAACTCCACATCAGAGTACTTTACATCAGACAAGATTCATATGAATATCAGCATTTATAAACAGAAAACACCATATTAATGTATCATTAAAGCAACACATATATTTAAATACCGCTGTACAATAATGAATAATAAATCTGTATCAATATTCCAATAAACAACTGTACACATAAATGACTTGAATAATAGAAATACAAGAACATTAAGCACTGTCAACAGAAGAACTGTGTCCCAACATGAGGATCTATCTGGGTACTCCACAAAGAACACTACTCCACATCAAGGGTCACCCTGCAGGCTCTTCCGTGTGGATGAAATGGCACAGGGACTGGCAACTCTCACTGCCAGTAGCAAGGAATGGGCGTGTCCGTGTATTGAGTTACGTATACATTATGTATGCCTGTGTAGATTGTGTGTTTATATATGTAAGAGAGTGAGTGTGTGTGTGTGTGTGTGTGTGTGTGTGTGTGTGTGTGTGTGTGTGTGTGTGTGTGTGTGTGTGTGTGTGTGTGTGTGTGTATGTGTGTGTGTGTGTGTGTGTGTATGTGTGTGTGTGTGTGTGTGTGTGTGTGTGTGTGTGTGTGTGTGTGTGTGTGTGTGTGTGTGTGTGTGTGTGTGTGTGTGTGTGTGTGTGTGTGTGTGTGTGTGTGTGTGTGCTTAGACATATATATATATATACTTTCATTTAAACGCATTTATTCCAAGCTATGAACTCCCTTTACCCCAATGACTAGCACTGCAAAAGATATGATCGTTACAATATTGGTTGGCAGATATCTATCACGTATATACCACTTCTATGCCTCTCAACATTCGTGTGATGATATATACTCTTGGCAGTCATTAATGAAGAGGAGATGAAGGGAGAGGCTCCTTACCTAAAGGTCTGTCTGTCTATAGCCGACATAAAGGACGGGTTCAATTCTTTGCTGGAAACAAGTGAAGCTCGAGGGTGTGATGTTACCAGCCATTTTCAGCCTTTGACTTCGGGAACCAATAAGGTATTCATACAGCGAGCCCATCAGGACCCTTCGCCCTCACAAAGTGGCACGTCAGCCGCTAGAGTCCGTGTATAAACTAGGGGTATCAAAGGCTAATAATTTCTGATTGTATCACTTACATATGAAAAGCTATCATCATCGGCTACAGCACATATGCAAATAGGAATGTCTCTTTGGTCTGGCTTTCATAATGTGCAATGTGTGTGTGTGTGAATGTCATTTCCCTCTTGCAGTCTCTTGGTCAGCCTATAGGAGTGTGATGTTGTGGTCGCGTTCCAGACGACGGCGAGCGCGATGGGGGACCTTGGCCATGATGTCGGAGGGGATGGGGAGGCCCGGGCGGGGCGTGGCGTTCACCTGGTAGAAGGTTTGAGTGTTGCTGTGGCGGTGGCCCCACAGGACGGCCTCGTCACTTCTGTTGGGTTGGGGAGACGGTGTTATGGCGATGCGACATTTTTGGGACTTCACAATATGATGATTACTGAATTGAAATTGAAAATCTCCCTGGATTGACATTCAGAAAAAACAGCTTATTAATGTAACTATTCTAATTTTATCACCAGTTCAACTTTTGGCGATGTAAATAAGATGAAATTAAACTTGTATAAATTCCATTACAAAGAAAACTTAAAACCAAACTTGTCTTGCCTCAGTGTAACCTCCATAAGCCCCCGGTGATGTCTGAAGTCATGGTGAGCAAGACCCAACAGCTGATTGTCAAGTCCCGATGGAGTGACAGCTGAGATAACATTGTACGACCACTGGAGAAAGGCGTCACCTCCGTCGCCAGCCTCAGACAACTCTAATGCTCGCTCTACTGCAGCCTGTATGTCCTCCAACCCTGTTAGTCCAAGGCGCCACTGTTGAGGATAAAGCACTTTATATGGGACCTTACACTTCCTTTCATTAAGGAATCATCCCTATCATACAGTCATAATGGTTGATTCCAAGGATAAATAGCCTTGAAGAAAAAAACAATATTGAAAGAATAAAGGATCAAAAGGGCAATAGAATGAGATAAACAAAGGATATAAGAAATAGGAAATAAAAAATGGAAGGAAAACTAACCAGAGTATAGATGAGCTGAGGGTTGTTCGCTGCCTTGGGTGATAAGAAGAGGTGCAACATCGAGTCCGACAACTTCTGTGTGTAGAGTGTCAGAACATCCCACCCATCTGCTGAGCCGTCCATGTCGTGTTGACCTGCAATGCAATTGGTAATATAGCAAGAGATGTCTTGATAAAATGTTTACTACCTTTGCAAGTAGTATCTGAACGTAAGAATTTAAATACAATACTTACTGACTGGAAAGAGTATTCTTCTTCACTACAACCAGGGTTTTGTAAAAGTTCCTTAAAATAGATCTTATTTTTTTCCTCCAGCAATTAAAACGTGCACATAGAGTATGCAAAAATAAAAAAAATAAAAAAATAAATGAATAAATAAATATATGAGAAAATTTATGTTCAGCTAACTGCCGGGTAGCTGAACTACTTATTAAGTATTGAACTACATTAATCCGCATTTAGCTACAGTCCGTTTCATCAGATCTGTCCACAAGGTAACGATGATGTGCCATACGCACGTAACTGGCTCATGATTGTCGGATTATTAATGAGTCTGATATCATTAATTTGCTGTGATAAATATTCAAGCTATCAATTCAGTAACATATTTGATACAGACCTACAGAGAACCCCTGCACATTCATATTTATCCAAAACACATTGATTTATACTGAGGTCATACAATCGAAGCACACAAAGAACTTATACGTAATGCTAGTCTGACGATCAACAGGCTGTAAATAATGATTCTTCCTCCCATTTATGTATCTAAACAAAGACATTTGGCTTATAAAGGAAGAGTATCTTAATAATTTACTACATGTAGTTGACATGAGTAATGTGCAAAATCATATATAGTGTTAAAATAAGGTTGAATAGAATAGAACAGAATACGAACCAAGTTACCAGTGTTCGTTATAACAGGACGCCATATTCGATGATCAGATGAATGTTATTTCGAATACTACCCTGACTTTTTAAAAATACATATTTGCACCTAATAGTCAGATATCTCATTATATACTTAAAAGGAGAGAAAAAATAATTATTCAAATTCCTTTGTTCATCTGCATGCGGTCAGATTAGAATCTTTCTTATAACGTTGTTTTGTGGTCTTGCACTGCATACCAGTGCAATACGGCATAACTGGGAGACATTTCATGGAAATAAATGTGTAATAAAAACGCAATGAAGCTCACCTGACTCGGTTAGATGGTTCTCTGTGGACTGACTTTCTATTGTGTAATTATCGTCATCATCAGACCTCGTCGTCAGCTCCATTAAACCCTTGACAGCCTCAGCTAGTTGGCGGTCTCCGTTTTCTTTGGTTTCAATGTATGTATTGAGGTCTAAGACACTGATTTCAGACTCTTCACTCTTGGAAGTGTCCGATTCATCCCTGAAGTCTAGCATTTGTGCCCTCAGGCTGGTCATGTTGTCAGTGGGGCTGTCTTTGCCACTCGAGTCGCTGTCTTTGGAGAGGTTTCCGTTTATCTCCCGCGTTATTTTCGGCTCGTCATTGCCCAGTCTCTCGAACTCGATCTCGTGGCTGGGTCTGTTGATCTTATCCGGAGCGAAT
The DNA here is from genome assembly GCF_977035675.1 of Penaeus japonicus. NCBI lineage: Eukaryota > Metazoa > Arthropoda > Malacostraca > Decapoda > Penaeidae > Penaeus > Penaeus japonicus. The sequence continues at coordinate 13,735,731 of NW_028234421.1, read as the reverse complement.
TGCAAGTTTAGTTTGTTCTTCGTATTTTTGATATTCAGTTCACTGTCCGACTGGACTCCGTCTTCGAACCCACTTTCACTCTTTTCCGAGTCGTATCCCACGGACACGTTGCCGTTCTTGAGCTGCCTGGAGCCGTCGGCCGAGCTGTTGGTCAGCTTGTTGTTGGGGACGCCCTTCTTCTCGTGGCTCGTCCGCGACAGGCTCGGCGGGTTGAGGCCCAGCCCGCGCTTGGAGGCGGGGTTGATGCCGTTGGCGCTCCTCCCGCCCGGCATCTTGCGCGGCGTGGAGTGGGTGGAGGCGGGCGGGCGCGGCTTCCGGCCCGTGAGCACCTTGTAGCGCAGGTCGGGCGAGTTGCTCCCCACGTCCGGCAGCGTCGCGGCAACCCGGATCTTCCGCGGCGACCCGGGAAGGCTCTGCGAGGGCCGGATG
>NW_028234421.1:13692729-13705229 GCF_977035675.1 Penaeus japonicus | reverse complement strand
TTTTTCTCTCACTCTCCCTCACCCTCACCCTAACCCTCTGATTCTCTATCTTTCTCTCTCTCTCTCTCTCTCTCTCTCTCTCTCTCTCTCTCAATTTCACCTTCTTTTTCTTCCTATCTGTCATCCTCTCCCTCTCCCTCAGCCTCTCAATCTCGTCATCTGCATTTTATAACATCTTCCTCCCACTGGCGTCTCCAGGCTGAACTATCTGCCGGCATGCACGCGTTCCCGGATGTGGCTCTGTGGTTCTTGCGGAAACCTTGGAATGCGGATATCGTGTTTTCTGCCGGTGTTTCCTTTCCTTTTGGTCTTTTTATAGAGCCGATGTCATCATCCGCTCCATATGTAATTATTGTTTAATATCTGGATCTGTTTTATTATGCGTGTATTCTTGTACGTGTGAGGCAGTGTGTTCTCTCTTTCCTCTTCTCTCTCTCTCTCCTTCCTTACTTCATCTCCCTCCCCCCTCCCCCATCCCTCCTTCCCCCCTCCCCTTCCTCCCTCCATACTTGCACTCTCATTCCACTTTTTAAAAAATCCACTTCCCAAACAAATTATAAAATAACCCACCCTTTTAAATACCCGCGAAAAGTTGGTCTGCAGTTGTTTCACCATCGGATAAACATTTTTTTCTTTTTTTTTCCTTCCTCTCTTAAGACTTTCCCATAAAAAAAATAAGTCTTCAAACTGACGTAGAAGAAAATAATAATAATAAAAATTATCCGTAAGGAAAAAAACATTCCTTTTTCATTTTCGAATTATCGGTCCGAGAAGAAGGAAGAGTTTCACCGATATGTATGAGAAAAAAAATCTTTCTTTCTTTTTCATATGTAAATTTTTTACCTTCTTGGATATCCGATTCAGGTCGTTTCATTGTCTATTATTCTTCGTCTGTTTGTCTCTCAGTCTATCTATCTATCTATCTACTCAAATCGCCCGCTTATCTATTCACCGGTCAATTTGTTAATCCAATTATTCGGCTGTCTGTCTGTCTGTCAATTATATTACGTTTCTGTCACACTATCGATTGATTCAGTTTGTCGAACGGTGTAACACTATCTTCCTCTTCTTTATCAGTTCATCTCCCTGAGCCCCTCCCGTTCCTCCTCTTCTTCTTCTTTTCCTCACATTCCTCTTCTTCTTCCTATTCCTCCTTCTCCTCCTCCTCGTGCCCTTTTCCTTCTTCTTCTTCTACTTCATCTCTTCTTCTTTTTCCTCCCTTTTCATATTTTCCTTCTCCTCCTCCTCCTTCACCACTATCACCACCACCACCACCACCTCCTCCTCCTCCTCCTCCTTCTTCTCATCCGGATCTGCCCTCTCCTTCTCTCCATCTCCCCCTACCCCCTCAATGACCCCCGCCCCCACCCCCTTGACCAGACAACCAGCTCAATTTCGCTTTAAACGCAACAAAAGATATTTATATTGAGCTCATCAGTGCGAACGGCTTGACAGTCGATAACAAAAGCCCGCCAACACAATAGCTGGCGCGGAACAATGGCTGCCGAGCCCTCCTGGGTAGGGGATACGAATGTAAAACTTTTTTTTTTCTTCTTTCTTTCTTTCTTTTTAACCTTCTTTCAGGTTCTTTCTCCTATATCCTTCTATCCGTCTGTTTATTCGCGAGTCGAATGTATAAACGTGGAAAAATGCAACACCGTGCAAGGGCCCTGTATAAAGATATGCTTTTTACGATTACAGCCTACGCTTCTACCTCAAAGTAATTTGCATATATGAAATGTTTCTGTGCTCTCTCTCTCTCTCTCTCTCTCTCTCTCTCTCTCTCTCTCTCTCTCTCTCTCTCTCTCTCTCTCTCTCTCTCTCTCTCTCTCCCTCCCTCCCTCCCTCCTTTTCTCTCTCCCTCGCCCTCTCCCACTCCATCTCTCCCACTCCCACTCCCTCTTGCTCTTGCTCTCGCTCGCGCTGTCCCTCTCTCTCTTCCTCCCTTTCCCTCTACCTCTCCCTCTCGCTGTCCCTCTCCTTCTCCCCCTCCCTAACCCCCCCCCCTCTCTCTCTATCTATCTATCTGTCTCTATCTCTCTCTCCCTGTCTATCTATCTATCTCTTTATCACTCTCTCTCTGCCATCCATCTTTCTATCTCTCACTCTCCCACCCACCTCTCTCTCTCACTCTCTCTCCCCTCCCTCTTTCTCTCACTCTAATTCTCACCCCACTCACACAAACGCTCACATCAAACACATATGCTTATATAACTCCTCTGTGTCCTTCTAGTACACATCCCGCTCTCTACCACATAAGATCAAAGACAATAAATAATAAGGAAAAGAAACGGAAGCAAGGAGAGAAAGAGAGAAATCTGAAAGGGTTTCCTACCCTCCTTCGTACTCCGCCTTATTCGATGCCCTGTTCCAAAGGCAATCTGCTTATACTTATATGCGATTAGGGAATTACATTTGCGGGGTTATGTGCGGCTGGTTGAGGGTAGAGCAAGAGGGATCAATGTCACATTGTCTGCTCAGTGAGGGGAAAATACTGAGAGAGGGGGGTGAGGGGTGAGGGTGACAGGGGGAGGGAGTTTGTGTGTGTGTGTGGGGGGGGGGGGGTATGAGATGTCCCCTGGCGCTCTCGGTTATGCAATTATACACAATGGCATTTACTTTTTTTTCTCTCTCTCTCTTCCCCTCTCTTTCTCTCTCTCACTTTCACTCACACACACACTCTCTCTCTCATTCTAACTCTAACTCACTCACTCACTCTCTCTCTCTTTCTCTCTCTCTCTCTCTCTCATCCTTTCCCCTCATTTTTTTCGTTGTCGTGCTGCGAGTTATGCGTTGGTGTGAATTCTGGTACGGGGGAGGTGGCGGGTGGATAAATACATATATATTTTTTTCTTTTATATCCAATACAACAGTATTTCTGTTAATGTTATTTTTTCTCTCTCTCTTTCTCTTTTTGTACCTTGGTTTGAAGCTTTTCTTTTCGTATGGAAAATATATGCGAGTTTTGGTGAGTAACGATCTATCTATCTGCTTTGACGATCACATGCTGTGTACCTGTTTGTTTATCTGTCAGCTTGAAAGTATATCTGTCTATCTGTCCGCTTATTTGTTTGTTTGTATGTTTGTATATCTGTCTCCCTATCTACCTGCCTATCCTGTCTCTTTGTGTCTGTCTGTCTGTTTGTCTGTCTGTCTGTCTGCCTGCCTGTTCTGTGCCTGTTAGTCTGCCTGATCATTTTATTTGCATGTAGATATACATATACTTGTCTGGCCCGTGTCTTTCCCCCTTTAATTTCGCCGAGCACATTGCCTGTCAAAGAGACTGTCAGCTCTCTATTTTCAGCAGAGAGTCAGCAGCCATCTGACCTTTCCGAACTGACCCGGTCAACTGTGAAGAGCTGCATTCATCCTCTTATTGATGGAAGGGAGATGGAGGGAGAGGGGGAGGGGGGCTAAAGGGGGGAGAGGGGATTCCGATACTCCCCGAGTTGTTACTTTGTAGAGACCCCTGGCGGAGGGGAGTGGGCGGGGGTGGAAGGGAAAGGAAAGAGGGGGGGGGTAGCACAGGACATGGAGCGAGGGAGGTTTGTTTGTCAGGAGAATAAAGGTGTTTGCACGGCGCTTTTCTTGCCTTACAGTGTGTGTGTGTGTGTGTGTGTGTGTGTGTGTGTGTGTGTGTGTGTGTGTGTGTGTGTGTGTGTGTGTGTTTACACCCGTGCGTGTATGTGACTGTGTAAACGAATGAATAAACTATGTGATCACATGTGTATGCTATCGAACAAAAAAAGGGGAAAAAAAGAGAGAAATAGCTCTACCTGCTAATCACCATGGCAACCCTTCCTGAGTACACACTGCCGCATGTGCTCATGAGGGGAAGATAGAAAAGGTCAGGTGGATAAGAGAAAGGGACAGAATGACGAGAGAAAGAGAACACAAAGGGGGAAAAGCCAGGAGGAAAAAAAGTGAGAGAGTGAGTGAGAGAGAGAGAGAGAGAGTGAGAGAGAGAGAGAGAGAGAGAGAGAGAAAGGGTGATATAGAGGGAGCGTAAAAAAAAAAGTGATGCAAAAAGAAATAAGAGGGGAAAGAAGTATATTAATAGATGATGGTACACAGAGGGGAGCAAATGTCCTTGGGCCTTTATGACAATGTAGAGACAGGTAAGCTTGGTAAAAGAAGAGAAGAAGAAATTGGATGAATAGGAAAGGAAGGAGAAGCGAAGAGCAGATGGGAAAGAAATTGGGGAGTTATGAATAGTAGGTTTGAGGGGAAGAGGGTGGGAATGGGGAGAGGAGGGAGATGGGGGGTGGGGGGTAGGACGTCATCAGTAGACAAGGAAGTCTATGCAAATCTAATTAGTGAACAAGACAAGGAGACCAGCGCCGTTTCCTATTAGGTGGGGGTAAGTAAGGAGGGGAGCGAGGCTGAGGATGGGGAGGTGGGTGAGAAAAGGAGGGGAGGGGAGGTGGGTAGGGGATGGGGGGGTATAAGTGGATGATGGGAGCTTATGAGGGGGGGGGGGTCGGGGGCGGAGAGTGTTTCGTGATGTAAAGGACATTTCGGAGGAGAAGCCAGTGGGCGAGACTGTGAGAATACATACACTGCACACATAACGCAAATACATACAAATGCACCCAAACCAAAAGGAATAATTTTGTTATTAGTGTCATAATTCCTAATTTCATTATCATTATTAGCAGTAGCAGTAGTAGTAGTAGTAATTGTAATAGTAGTAGAAGGAGTAGTGATAGTTGTAAATAATAGTAAAATGGTGGTGAAGGTGGTAGCATAAACTATCATAACTAAAATAATATAATAATAATAATAGTAATAATATCAAAGATCCCCCCCCCAAAAAAAAAAAATTCGCCAATCCCTGCAGGAGTTGATGCATAAATGTTTAATATCTCAAAAGTGTACCAATAACATCCGCCAATATCCTCGCGGCTAATGCTGGTATAAAGAATTAAAAACAAAAATACTCATAATATCAGACTTCAACTGTTTAAACTCAAATATTAGTTTGCGCTCTGCAAATACCGAGCTTTTCCGTTTCCCCAAAAGATATTTAAAAATCATAAAAGCAGTCATAAATGCAATCTGTAGTTTGTGAAGCCTAGCGAGCACGGATTCCTGAAATTCATAGACTAATTAGAATCGCGATGGCAGTTAATTTAGCAATTCAACACCGCGCTAATCACTTCCCGACATAACATATAATCACGGTTATTTCTCGCGTGATGCCAATCCATTTCCCCTTTTTACTCATCAATATGAAGTAAACAAGAAGACAACCGAGTAAGAAATGAAATACACTTCGAGCAAATATTGGCCACCAACCAACTCGCATTTCGGTCCCTGGGAAAAAAAGGAAGAAAAATAAAGCACGACGGCAGAGACAACATGGCGGCCATAACTAAACAAACGAGGGTCGGAAAGCGCATGCCACTCCCCCCTCCCCCCTACGGATCCCGCCTCCGCCGCCGCAAGGCCTGATGCTAGATGATAATTGAATTTAACAAAGTTCGTCAACGCAGCAGAAATTTGTGGCGGATCCAATTATCGAGTCAAATTGGTCGTTGAAAACAAAGTTAAACGCTGATTGGCTCTTGGCAACGTAACTACTTTCCCTTTACTATCTCCTATCGGCCATCCTCATTGGGTTCATGGATACTTACAATTCTAATTAAATCCCGGTGAAAATAATTAAAAGAAAAAATCGTAGCCTGAATGGCGCGCAGATGACGACCAGCTCATCGCGTGGGCTTTTGAGTGAGAGGTGTTGGCTAATATAGCGATACGGGGGAGCAAGAGCTGCTTGTTTGTGTCTGTCTTTTGCTTTGTAAAGTCGTTTGACTGTCTGTTTGTCAGTTGTCTGTTATTTCGATTGGTTGTTTGTCTGTCCTTACGTTTGGCTTTCTGGCTACCAGTTCTTACTCTAGATAGTTCGTTATTTTGTATCTCAGTCATTTCGCGTGCATTTCTAGTCTGTCTTTCCGTTTGGCTGCCTGACTGTCTCTCTGGCTGTCCGTCTGTTAATTCCTTGGTTTGTCTGTTTGCCAGTCTTCTCTTCTCTCCTCTCCCCTGCGCTTTCGGCAGCTTATCTTTCCCGAGTCTTTATCGCATCCCTCGCTCTCTGCCTCACTCCCTTCTCTTGTTCACCCTTCATCTCCCTGCCCCTCCCTAACTTTTTCAATCTAAGCTCTCCTCGTCTCCCTCACTCCATGCTCCTGCTTCGCCTGCATCTCCCTCATTCATTTATCCTATTTTCTCCTGATCTCCCTTCTCTTTATCCTGCTTTCCCCTTACCTCCCTTATTCTCCTAACTTTTCTGCTTCCCCTTCGTCTCCCTAAGTCCCTTATCCTCCTGCCCCCTTCATTTCCGTCCCTCCCCTCTTCTCCTCCCTCACTCTCCCATCTCATGCCTCTACTTCTTCTCCCTCACTCTCTTTTACTTCCCCTTCACATCCCTTTCCCACCCAATGCTTCCATTTCACCTCCCTCACTTCCTTCAATCCATTCTCCTTCCCCCTCATCTCCCTCGCTTCCCCTTCCCTTTATCCCTCTTATCTCCCTATTCCCCTTCCTCTTCTCGTCCCCTCACCTCCCTCATTCCCTCCACCTACCCTTACCTTCCTCACTCCCTTATACTCCTTCCCCCTCACCTCCCTCGCCTCCCCTTTCTTCCTCCCCTCACCTCCCTCATTCCCTCCCCCCTCACCTCCCTCTCTCCCTCCACTTCCTCTCATCTCCCTCACTCCCTCCTCCTCCTTCCCCCTCACCTCCCTCTTTCCTTCCACTTCCTCTCATCTCCCCTCACTCCCTCCTCCTCCTCCTCCTTCCCCCTCACCTCCCTCACCCTTCCCGCCCCAACCTCCCCCCCCTCGATTCTCACTCTCGCTCACGAGCCCTAGCTAGCTGTCCTCGACGTAAAATCAATACATATTCTTCTCGTCAAAATAAACAGGCGAGCTCCCGATCTTAAGATGATCAGGATGGCGACGAGAGGAGGTGGAGAAGAGAGGAAGAGGAAGGGGAAGAAGAGAAAGAGGTAATGGTCGGAGGAGAGAAGAAAAAGATGAAGAAGAAGGAGGGAGAGAGAGAGAGAGAGAGAGAGAGAGAGAGAGAGAGAGAGAGAGAGAGAGAGAGAGAGAGAGAGAGAGAGAGAGAGAGAGAGAGAGAAAGGTTGGAGGAAGAGAAATAAAGAGAGAGAGGAAAAGGTAAAGAGGTTAGAGTTGAGAGGAAGAGGAAGGGAAAAGGAGAGAAAGAGGGAAAGGTGACGGGAGAATAAAGGGGGAAGAGAAAATAAGAGAGGAAATGTTAGAGAAAACAGGAATAAAGGAAAAAAGATAGAGAGAGAGAATGGTGTTGGAATAAAAGAGGGAAGATAAGGAAGAGGTGAAGCAGAGAGGAAAATTATATTAGAATGACGAGGGGATGACAAACAAAAAAACCGGAAAACATGGAGAAGAATGTGATATCAGAAAAAGAGAAAGAAAAAAAAAACAAGGGAAAAATAGTATGATGTTATCGTCCGAAGAAAGAAGAAAAAAAAAGAAAAGAAAAGAGGAGGACGAGGAGAAAAGAATGAGGAAAGTGACGTTAGAGGAAACAGAACAGATGGCGAGAGGAAAAGAACAAAGTAACGTTAGACGAAATAAAGAACAGAGGAGAAAATATAATGTATGAGGGAAAGGAGGGATTTTTATCTTCGATCATTATTCTTGAAGATGAATATGATGCCTTGAAGGATGTCTCAACGGTGCATGTTTTTTCTTCTTCTTCCTCTCTTTCTTTCTCCTTTTCTTCTTCATTCTTTATTTCTTATTAGTTTTATCATGATTATTATTTCTGTCTTCGATTACCATTTTCTCTTTTTATGCTTCTATCGTGAGAGAGAGAGAGGGAGGGAAGGAGGGAGAGGGAGGGAGAGAAGGAGGGAGAGAGAGAGAGAGAGAGAGAGAGAGAGAGAGAGAGAGAGAGAGAGAGAGAGAGAGAGAGAGGAGGAGAGAGGGGGAGAGAGAGAGAGAGAGAGAGAGAGAGAGAGAGAGAGAGAGAGGGAGAGAGGGAGAGAGAGAGAGAGAGAGAGAGAGAGAGAGGGAGGAAGGGAGAATAAAAGAGAGAGAGAGAGGGGGGGGGGGAGAAGACGAGAATGATAATAGAAAAAAATAAATGGCGAGAAAAATGAGGTTACTCTGGCTTAATTAGAATAAAACAAGAGCGTTCTCGAAACTTAATACTTCGTTAGAGAAAAAGTTGTTAGGGAAACTATTTTTGCTCTCTCTCTCTCTTTCTTTCTCTTTCTTCTCTCTCTCTCTCTCTCTCTCTCTCTCTCTCTATTTATCTATCTCTCTCTCTCTCTCTTCCTCTCTATCTCTCTTTCTTCCTCTCTATCTCTCTCTCTCCCTCCCTCTCTCTCTCTATCTATCTCTATCTCTCTCTTTCTTTCTCTCCCTCCCCCTCCTTCCGCTTTAGTGTTCCCAAAGTTATCCTGGTTCTTCCGTCTTTTTTTAAAGAAGTTATCCCAAGTTCGACGAGGTGTGTGAATAGTAACGAGAAACAGAACGAGAGGAGGAGGCGACCACATGATAATGAAGGGGAAAGAGGACAAGACGAAAAGAGAGGGGAAAGAGAAGAAGGGAGTATAGAGATATGTGAAGAAAAAAAAAAGAGGGGAAGGGAAATGAAGGGATAAGAACAAAACACGAGGCAACCGAGTGATTGCAAGGGGAGAGAGAGAGAGAGAGAATGATGTTGCAGGAAGAGGGGAAGCATAAACAGAAGGGGATAGTGCAAGTGCAACATAAAAATAAGAAATCTTTCCAGAAACGTATAAATAAATAAATAAAAGGGTTAACCATAGTAACAGCGTAACTAAGGGGACTATAAAGGTAAGCCTTAGGAGGGGAAGTCGAGGGAATGTAGAGCGCTGAGGGGAAACAAGGGGAAAGGGGAGGGATGAAGGGTAAACACACAGGTAAGGCTGGATGAGAGAAAAGGTGAAAGGAGAGAGGAGAGGGGAGAGGGGAGAGAGAAAAGAGGGGACAGGGAAGGGGAGACGAAGGGAGGCACAGAGCCAGTGGCGTTCACAGAGAAGGGGAAAGCGGTAACAGGCGCGTCAGCGAAAGAGAGACCGGATGCAAAAAGGATTTGAAAATGTGAGAGATGAAAGAGGGTGATTGACGAGTGAGGCTGGAATGAGATAAAAAGCTCTTCGGGGAACGATAAAGGAAGATCAGAGGAAGGAGGAAAGAAGACGAAGAAGGAGGAAGAGGAGTAGGTGGAGACTATGAAGAGAAAGAGGAAGAGGGATGGGCAAAGAAGACGGAGGGAAGAGAAGTAAAAGGAGAGGGATAACTCGGAGGAAAGACAAGGGAAAAAATGATAACGTTTAAATTGCAAATAATGGTAGAGGGAAGCACAACGAATATGAGGGGAAAATGAGGAAACTAAATAATATCAGGACGACGAGGAGGATGTGGGCTGAGGCTGTTGGCTTGTGCTCTTTCCTTACTGAAAAATTCATCCAACGCTCTGAAGCTGAAGGTACGAAGCAGATCCAACCCTGTTCTCTCGCACAAAGAGAATTTTAGCTCTTATCAGTTCGCGGAACCAGACTCACTCCGGCAAAAACTTCTATTCACCAATGCCTTTACAGCGATCTTTCAGCTCTCGTAAACTTCAACAGCCGTTTTATACTCACAAAAATGGCTTATCTGTAAACATGATATCAAAACTCATACAGAAATCGACTCACATTCACACAACACTCTTAAACCCTCTAATTCATCTTTCCCTAGGCAACCTCATACTCACACACGTTCAAAACATGTTATTCAGAGGAGTTAGGTTCACTACATCAAGCTCCTGTAAGAGGTTTAGTGCCCTTCCATCCATCCAACTATCTTCAAGAGCCAGCCTCCTACACCTGTTCATCATTCCTTCTATCCACTCACCTATTCCCCATTTTTACCCTCGGCTACTTCCCCATCCCATCTTTTATTTGCCCATCCGTCCCCTCATTCCTATCCCCACCCTTCAATCAGTCCACTCATTCCCCCATTCCCATCCCTACCAGCTGGGCCATCCTCCGTGTCCGCTTCCCTACCTCTTCCATCCCATTCCCCATTCCCTACACCTCCTCATCCTCATACCCCATACCCCCCCTTCTCCCATCCGCTTCCCCAGATCCCCTCCCTATTTCCATCTCCCCAACCATCTGCCTTGACCGCTTCCCCATCCTTTCCACGCCTCCTTACGCCTCTTTGCCGCCTGACTTGGCCGGTTTTAAGATTACCGGAAACTCCAGAAGGAACTGTCAAAACATGTCCTCTCGCCGCCGACTGAAAGGCCGACCCTCAGCCCCCGCGGTAGTGCTGCTGTGGAGCCTTGCGTTTTTTTTTGTTCTGTTTTTTCCTTTTTCTTTTTTGTTTGTGCGTGTGTGTGTGTGAGGGAATGAGTGAACGGGTGAGTCCGTGAGTGAGTGAGTGAGTGAGTCAGTCAGTAAGTGAGAGATTGTGTATGTGTGTGTGTGTGTGTGTGTGAGGGAATGAGTGAACGGGTGAATGAGCGAGTGAGTGAGTGAGTGAATGAGTGAGTGAGTGAGTAAGTGAGAGATTGTGTGTGTGTGTGTGTGTTTGTGTGTTTGTGTGTTTGTTTGTGTGTGTATGTGTGTGTGTGTGTGTGTGTGTGCGTGTGCGTATGCTTGTGTGTGTGAGAGAGTACTTGAGTGCATGTATGCGTGCGTGCGAGTGTGTGCATGGGATTAGGCATACACACACATACACATACACACATACACACACACACACACACACACACACATAATATATATATATATACATAATATATATATATATACATATATATATATATATACATAATATATATATATATACATAATATATACATATATATATATATATATATATATATATATATATATATATATATGTGTGTGTGTGTGTGTTGTGTATGTATACATATGCATTTACATATATATGTACATATATACACAGACACACACACACACACACACACACACACACACACACACACACACACACACACACACACACACATATATATATATATATATATATATATATATATATATATATATATATATATATATACTATTACCACTACCATCATCACTACTGAATTTTTTTGCAATAAGTTATGATGTCGTTTTTTTTATGAATGAGTTTTAGAGAGTATGTATGTATATATAGTTATAAAAGATCTGTAGTTACTATTTAGAAGGAACTGATTGGACAGCTGTTTGACAGGTGTCTAGCAGTCCTGTCAGGTCGATATGTAATATAAACATTTCTTGTGCCTGTATGTGGGGTAGTATGTGTGTGTGTGTGTGTGTGTGTGTGTGTATGTGTATGTGTATGTGTATGTGTATGTGTATGTATATGTATATGTATATGTATATGTATATGTATATATACATATATATATATATATTTATATATATATATATATATATATATATTATATATATATATATGGTGTGTGTGTGTGTGTGTGTGTGTATGTATATATGTATGTATGTATATGTATATATATATATATATATATATATATCTATATATATATCTACACACACACTCACACACATATACTCATACACACATACATATATATATATATATATATATATATTTATATATATATATATGTATATATATTGTTACTCTCCAAAATTGTAATGATTGTTGGTGGTGGGGATAATGATGTAATTTGATGATGGTGATAACATGGTAGTGATGATGGTGGTGGTGGTGGTGGTGGTAATGATGATGATGATGATGGGGATAATGATGATGATGATGGGGATAATGATGATGATGATGATAATGGGGATAATGATGATGATGATGATGGGGATAATGATGATGATGATGATGATAATGGGGATAATGATGATGATGATGATGGGGATAATGATGATGATGATGGGGATAATGATGATGATGATGGGGATAATGATGATGATGATGGGGATAATGATGATAATGGGGATAAGGATGATGATGATGGGGATAATGATGATGACGATGAGGAGGAGGATTAAGATGATGATGATGGGGATGATGATGATAATGATGAAGATGAAGATGATGGGGATGATGATGAGGAGGAGGAAGATGATGGGGATGATGATAATGATGATAATGACGATAGTGATGAAATTAATGAAACATTAATGACAAAGACGACAACATAATGACAATGATGATGGCGATATCTGAAGATGATACCATCTTTATATATCAGTTCACAAAATACCATTCAATACTAGATAAAAAATGCTAGAAGAGCATATCCACGGAGGAACTGAAGCCCAACACGACATCGCAGCGAGCGGCCACTCCCTCCCGCCGCCCACCGCCTCCTCGCCGAGATCAATTGCTCTCACTTGCTGCCGCTGCTGCTAATGTTCCTCGTTTCTCTCTCTCTCTCAATCTCTCCGTCTCTCTCTCTGTCTCTGCCTCCCTCGCTCTTTCCCTCTCTTTCTCCGTTTCGTACTC
>NW_028234421.1:13672729-13685229 GCF_977035675.1 Penaeus japonicus | reverse complement strand
ACATATAATCCGCCCATCATTGTAGTATTCACTTTCATCCATTTACATCCTTCCCCCCCCCCCCCCCCAACAACAACGGTACCTCCATCATCCCCGCTCTCCCCCCCCCCCTTCCTCGCTCCCCACGCCATAAATCATGCATTAATCTTCTCCATTTAAACGTTATAGACATTTCCCCTTAATTATTCCCCCGTCCCTTACCCCTCCCTCCCACTATTCTCCCTTCCCCGCTAATAGTATCGACATAAACAGTGATACGTAATCTAATTTACAGCTATTTCGTTAGGTAGATTCTTTCCCTCCTCTTTTATTCTTTCTTCTTCTTTTCTCTAGTTTTCTTTTCTTCTGGTTTTCTTTTCTTTTTTTTCTTCTTCCATTTCTAACTCATTTCCTCTTACTCTTTATCATCGTCAACTTCTTTTTCTTCTTCTTCCTCTTCTTCTTCTCCTACTCCTCGCCCCTCACTCCCTTCGTAACGCGGGACAAGTATAGACGATGTAATAACCGGCGAGAGAGAGAGGGAGAGAGGGTGAGAGAGAGAGAGAGAGAGAGAGAGAGAGAGAGAGAGAGAGAGAGAGAGAGAGAGAGAGAGAGAGAGAGAGAGAGAGAGAGAGAGAGAGAGAGAGAGAGAGAGAGAGAGAGAGAGAGAGAGAGAGAGAAAGGAGGAGGAACAGGAGGGAGAGGGAAAGAGAGAAAGAAGGAGAGAGAGAACACAGAGAGGAAATTAATTTTTAACCCAGATATGTGGGCTCATATCTATATTACTGGCCTGTCAGTAGCACGTATGCGAGCGAACAGGAGGAAGGGCGGGAGAAAAAGAGAGAGAACGAGAGAGAGAGAGAGAGAGAGAGAGAGAGAGAGAGAGAGAGAGAGAGAGAGAGAGAGAGAGAGAGAGAGAGAGAGAGAGAGAGAGAGAGAGAGAGAGACTGGGAGAACAGAGATCCAATTAAACCCAATTTCAAAGCACAGGTTTACACAGTTGTCACCCGCCCCCCCCTCCCCCCTTCCCCCTCCCTTACTCGACTAACTATCGCCTCCGCTTGCAATGTAGTGTCAGCTCCAGCACCGCTGATTACTGGACGCGTCAGCACGTTTATTTGAGATCTGCTGAGCCTTTTATCTCCTCCGCTCCGCGTTATCACCGACGGCCCTGCGGCTGTAGCTGCATCTATCAAATCCTCTTTCTAGGTCCTTCTTTCTCTTGTTTATTTTGTTTGCATTCGGCATTCGTTTGCTGGTTTGTCTGTTTATTGCAAATCTTTCATGATCGAATTATTTTTATCTGTCAGAGTCTGTCTGTCTGTTTGAGTGTATGCATTCGTTCTCTCTCTCTCTCTCTCTCTCTCTCACCCCATCCCTTTCCTTCTACCTCTTCCTCCTTCTTAATTTTTCATATCCCTTCCTCCTTGTCCCCTTCACCCCTTCAACCTGCTCTCCCCTTCCTTTTCCAGTCCCTCCCTCTCCCTGTACCCTCCCTACACTCAGCCCCACGAACAGTCCTGCCAACCCCCTGCCTTCCACACAAACACACACACCCCTCCCTCCATATCACACAACCCACACCACTTCCCCCTCCCCTTGCTCTCCACACACCCACACCTTCACTCACCCCCCGCCTCCCTCCCTGTCAGTCCACACCCTTTCCTTTCCCCCAATCCTTCACACACATTCCTCCCCATCCCCTCCCCGAAGCTTTACCCCCCCCCCTTTTCTTCCCCTCCTCTCCCCACAACCCTATACTCTTTCCTCCCATCCCCTCAAAACTCCCCCCTCCCCCTCTCACCCCCTCACCTCTCCCTAGCCCTCCCCCTATTCCTTACCCCCAGCCCCTCCGCTCCCCACTCCTCCCCAAAGCCCTAATCCCCATTTCTCCCCTCCCCTCCCTTCCTCGTCCCCAACCGTCCTCACGCACCCCTCCCTTCCCCTCCTCCCCCCGCCCCCACCTCGCGCTCGGGCTGGGAACACGCGGCTGCGCCAGGACCGGATTTGCACATTGACGATGCAAATCCTAAAAACCTCGGATGGGTTCAGGACCGAACACGCGCTCGTGAAAATGGAAAAGCTCATCGCTCTATTTATTTATTCAGTGTCGCATCAAATGAATAAATAAATAAATAGACATACATATATATACATATATATCTGTATTTATATCAACACATACATACATATAGGTTTATATATATATATATATATATATATATATATATACATATGCATATACTACTGTACATATGTTTTTACAATGACTTTTGATGTGGAAAACATGATAACAATGATGATGGTAATGATTATGGTTAAATGGTAAGAATAATAAATATGGTGATGGTGCTAACAATAATCATCACAACAAAAAAGCAATCATAACAGCAACGAGAAAATTCAATGAGTTTCATTAACAATGATGTCATTATCGTTATTATCTATTATCTGTACCCTTCTCATCATTACCAGTGCCATTAACATCCTCGTTTATATTAGCCTTACCATCATCTTTCTGATTATCAAAACGTCAGCATTGTTATTATCATTAACATTACTATAACTCATGTCTTTGCTGCTGTTATTATTTTCATTACTATTATCATGATCATTAGCAGTAATTATCATTATTATTATCGTAATCATTATTAGTTATTATCATCAGCATTGTTGTTATATGTTACTAATCATGTTATAATTATCATTACTGTTGTTCTTGTTATAATTTTCATTCTTCCTAATGCTCAGCTTCGGCTTTGTCCGACTCATTATCATTATCACTATTATTATTCTTATAATCAATTACTGCTACCACCATAAAATAATTCTTCAACATCATTTCTACGTTTCATAATATCGTCATCATAATAGTAGCTGTTATCAACCTTATGATCCTTATCATTAATAGTAATTCTATAGTATCATTACTATAATATTCATTTTCAATATCATTAGCATTATAAACATTGTGATTATTTTTTCCATCACCGGTATTCAATGTTCATTTTTCTCTTCCATGCTTTTATACATTTGTTTTTTTATTTGATTCTATTTTTTGTTCTTCCCACTTGTGCCTTGAGTTTCTTTCCTGTATCTTTAAAGCCCTCTCTATTCTTCTCTCTCTCTCTCTCTCTCTCTCTCTCTCTCTCTCTCTCTCTCTCTCTCTCTCTCTCTCTCTCTCTCTCTCTCTCCTTCTCTTTCTCTTTCTCCTTCTCCTTCTCCCTCTCCTTCTCCTTCTCCTTCTCCCTCTTCCTCTCTCTCTCCCTATCTCTCTCCCTATCCCTATCCCTCTCCCTGCTCTCTCCCATCCTCCCCCTCTCCCTCTCCTTCTCTCTCTCCCATTTCCTCTATCCTCCCCTCCCACCATCCTTCATCCATTCCCCTCCTCCCCCAATTTCTCCCACCCCCTACCCACCTCAACCCTCCCACTCCGCCCCCCACCCTCCCCCCCTCTCTCGCTCCCTCGGACTCATGGCCTCCGCGAGACATTCAATTTTGACTCCCCAAGACACCGACGTCATTTCTGCAAGATGTTATGGCCGGAACACGCTACGCCGCCGTCCGACTGCTCGGAGGTGGCCATAAACGCAACAGTCTGGGTGGGAAGGTGTGGGTGTGGAGGTGGGGGGATAGGTGCGGAGGGGGTGGAGGGGTGTTGGGGGAAATGGGGAGAGATGGAAAAGGGAGGGGTGAAGAGATGGAAGGGGTAGGGGGGGGGGCGGTTGAAGAGAAGGAGTGGGGGTAGGGGTAGGGGGGAGGGGGGCGGTTGAAGAGAAGGGGTAGAGGGAGAAAGGCTGGGATGAAGGCTGGATTGAAAATGTGATCTGTCAGCGTGTGTGTATGTATGTGTGTGTGTGTGTGTTTCTAAATGTACACACACACACACACACCCCTTGCACAAAAAAAACTGTGACACCCCTTCGGTTCTTCCTCTCCTCCTCCCCCATTCTGTTCAAGTGGAAGAGTCCATTGAGTCTAATTTCTTAATCTACATTCAGCGCCTTAAGTCCACATTGCATCCACTTCTCTCTCCTCTTGAGAAGATAAAGGCTCTCCGCTATGTGGTTTAATCTGGTTGGATGAAGTTACGTTATCTGGGAACGGCGGCAGCAAGGGAGAACGAAAAAAAAAATCAAATATTTCTGTTTAATAAGACATTGCAATTCTAACATCAATACGGATTCCGAGATGTTAACCATAACGAACTGAAGAACAAAAATTAACAATAACAATTACAAAAGCACTCATACCAATAACAACGATAACGACAACAATAACATGACCAACAAAAACAATAACAACAATAAATATAGCCCTATCCGAATCTTGAAAAAAAAATAGAATTTGAAATAGGCTATTCTATAGCCTATCCCATCAAGGAAGACCCCATAACCCTCTCACCAGTCCCCTCCTCAGGCTCCTCAAACTCACTTATCCGGTTCAAGGACGATGTCTTATCCTTCGAATCGTCTTCCTAATTATCCTCGAGTTCCTGAAGGCTATTTTCGTACCATTGTCTTTCTTCATGAGGATGTTTTCTTTTATTCTCAAGGTTGACGGCCGAAGAGGAGAGAGAGAGAGTATGGTTGATTAGTACGACATTAGATTGGAGGGAGGGAAGAGACTGAGAGAGAGAGAGAGAGAGAGAGAGAGAGAGAGAGAGAGAGAGAGAGAGAGAGAGAGAGAGAGAGAGAGAGAGAGATAGATATATATATAGATATAGATATATATATAGAGAGAGAGAGAGAGAGGGGGGGGGGAGAGAGAGAGAGAGAGAGAGAGAGAGAGAGAGAGAGAGAGAGAGAGAGAGAGAGAGAGAGAGAGAGAGAGAGAGAGAGAGAGAGAGGCGCACAATCAGGAGAAAGGGAAAGAGAGTGGGAGAGTCACCAACACAGATAGCATACAGACAAACAGTGTGAGGGAGAGTACGAGAGGGAGAGAAGGAGAGAGGGAGAGGGGGGGGGGGAGTGACAGTGAGAAAGCGAACATACAAGAAGGAAAAGAGAGATAAAGTGAGTGAGAGTGAAAATGAGAGAAGCGAGCGAGCAGGCATTCGAGAACAAGAGAGAGAGAAAGCGAGCGACCGAGCGAGTGTGCGAGAGTGAATGAGAACGAGAGAAAGCGAGAAAGCGAGCGAGCGAGAGAGAGAGAGAGAGAGAGAGAGAGCTGGAATGATGCACGGCGCAATCACCCGTCTATTGATTGGTAGTGCTGGAGGTCGCCCTCTTGTGGCCTACTGTCCATAGAAGACCGCGCCGCCACTCGATGGGATTTCCCTCACACCCAGACAGGACAGGACTAGGACTTCTATGTAGGGGCTATGAGGACGAGGATCCGTACTACGAGGGGGGCGGGGGCGGGGGGGGCGTAGGACTTCTATGTAGGGGCTATGAGGACTAGGATCCGTACTACGAGGGGGGCGGGGGCGGGGGGGCGTAGGACTTCTATGTAGGGGCTATGAGGACTAGGATCAGTACTACGACGGGGCGGGGGGGGGGCGTAGGACTTCTATGTAAGGCCTATGAGGACTAGGATCCGTACTACGAGGGGGGCGGGGGCGGGGGGCGTAGGACTTCTATGTAGGGGCTATGAGGACTAGGATCCGTACTACGAGGGGGGGGGGGCGGGGAAGACTACTCCTAGCTCTCCTCTTCCCACTGAAGGGCTGTGATGACGTTTTGACAGGGCGAATATCACGGCTTTGGGATAGACTAACGGGTCCAGGAGTCTAGGGGGCGATGGAGTTCTGATGGAGTTGGAAAGAGGGCAGATGCGGATGACCTCCCTGATGATGGAGAGGGGATCCAAGGGGTCGTAACCGGTCCAGAGGGGATGGAGAGATGGCTCTGGGATCGTTGTCGGAGGAGAGCCGGGCTAGATGGGATTTCGCACGCTATATGTCACGGTGGGGGATTCCTCCGCTGTGACGGGTGATTGCGTGCATTATTTCTTGTCTAGTTTGTTGCATGTCAGAGTCAGTCGTTATCAGCAGGATAATTAGATTTATTTAACAAATATTTTTTAACAGATGTAATCAAATTAGAGATAAACCATCATTATTATTGTTATCATTAGTATTATTATTCATATCATTACCGTAATTATCATTATAATTACTATCATTAACATGATTAGCACTATTGTTATTAGCATCACTATTATCATTATTATCCTTATCATTATCATCATAATTATCATCATTATGTTCATTATCATTACTTTAATTATTACTATGATCATTATCAATATTAGCGTTAATCTTACAATTATTATGATAATTATTCCCATTACCAATATCATTACTGTTTTACCATCATTAATAACATTATCATTGTTACTATTACTATCATTAGCATTTTCATCATTACTATTATTATCTTCATTATCAATATCATCCTTATCATTATTATCATCATCTTTATCACTTTCAAGGCAATGTATGAATAGTTAGCAAAACGCGAGTCCATATCAAGCTACCTACAATAGCAAAACTGAAAGCACAGCCTCGACCATAAAATAACATCACCATCAACAGCCAGTGCAACAAAAACAAAAGGAATCATAAACAATTAAAACAAAAAATGACACCACCAAAAACCACAACAATGAAACCAGGCAAGACTACACAACCAAGAAACCACAAAAAGACACCATCAACAACCACAGTGACAACAACATCAGGAAAAACAACATCAACAACCACATAAAACCGGCACAACCTACAACTAAAACAACCACAACTAAGACAACAGCACCAACAACCATCTCACAACCCAACGACACCCCCAGCAAACAACCAAAACCCTAGTGAGAAAAACGACACCACCAACAAGCACCACAATTACAACAGCACCAGGCAATCACCACAAGTACAATAAAACCAGTCAACCACCACAACCACAACAACACCAATCAGCCACCACAACTGCAATAGCACCAATCAACCACCACAGCCACAACAGCACCAGTCAACCACCATAACCACAACAGCACCAGTCAACCACCGCAACCACAACACCAGTCATCCACCACAACCACAACAGCACAAGTCAACCACCACAACAGCACCAGTCAACCACCACAACCACAACAGCACCAGTCAACCACCACAACCACAACAACACCAGTCAACCACCACAACCACAACAGCACCAGTCAACCACCACAACCACAACAGCACCAGTCAACCACAACAACACCAGTCAACCACCACAATCACAACAGCACAACACCAACACACGAGGTCATTACTGGCAGCGTCTCAATGGCACTGGAACCAACTATAAACAACATGCACAAAGGCCACAAAACAAGATCCTGTACGTGACTTAATGACTGTTATTATTTGTTGCGGTGGGCGGGTGGGCGGGCAGGTGGGTTGACAGGATGGGGAGGGGGGAAGAGGGGAAAGGGGGCGTATTACGGCGTTATGGCGAGGGAAAGAATATAGTTGTGTTGGTATTTTGGGCGATAGATATAAACATCGATGGAAGGGTGACGGTGTAATGATATCAGAAACAATAGGAATATCAAATCAGAACTACTGCTACTGCTAATAATAACAATAATGATAATAGTGGTGATGATAATGACAATGATAATATTGATTATAACAATAACGATGATAATTATTATAACAATAACAATGATAATTATCATAAAAATAACAATGGTAATTATTATAACATTAATAATATCTATCATAACACTACAATAATAATTATTATAATAATAACAATAATAATAGAAAAAAATAATGATGAAGATAACAATTGTTCTTATTATTCTTATCGTTATTATGATTATTCTTTCTATTATCATCATTTCTATAATCGTTATTATCATCCAAATAGTTATCCATACTATCATCATAAATATTTTCTTTATTATTACTGTTACCATAGATATTATTTTTATTACCCTCATCATTATCATCATTATTATCATTATCATAATTACAATATACTCCTACTTTTATCAATATCACCATTATCACAATTCTTAGCGTTAGCGTTAGCACTAGCATTATCGTCGTTATCATTATGATTATCATTACTATCATTATCATTATCATCATCACAATCATGGTTACCACATCACCACCCACTTCCCTGCCAACGTTCGACATTCTCAAAGTAACACATGCTGTCAATGCTCTAAGTATGCCTG
Source organism: Penaeus japonicus (assembly GCF_977035675.1). NCBI lineage: Eukaryota > Metazoa > Arthropoda > Malacostraca > Decapoda > Penaeidae > Penaeus > Penaeus japonicus. The sequence continues at coordinate 13,677,078 of NW_028234421.1, read as the reverse complement.
ACCCAGCATACCAGCATTCCATCCTATTCAGCGGACATTCCAGTAGTCACAGCTCCTACAAACAATGCCCCTCGGCGCGCATCTCTCTGACTTGCATTAGGCCTGAGATGGAGGCATAGGCCTAGGTGAGTCTTGTGTTTCTTGGACAGACGAGTAAGATTCTTTTGTGGTATTTTCGTTTGTGTCTTTTATATATATATATATATATATATATATAATATATATATATATATATATATATATATATATATATATGTATATATATATATATTCATATATATATATATTCATATATTATATATATTATATATATAATATATATATAATTATATATATATATATTATATATATAATATACATGTTATCATATACATATACATATATATCATATAAATATATATAGTATATATAATATATATATATATATATATATATATATATATTTATATATTATAAATTATTATATATATATTATATATATAATATATATATATATATATATATATATATCATCACTATTACCATTTTCCTACTCATCATCATCCTCTTTTTTATCTTCCTCATTCAAAGAAGCAGCAGTAGTAGCAGCAACGTTAGTAATGTGATCATGATATTGAACAGATATTACAATAACAATTATCATTATCATCTTACTATTTGTTAGCACCATCGCTCCCTCTTTCCTTTTGTTTTCTTATTTCTCCATTTCTACTTCATTTTCACCTTCTCTCTTCTCTATCCTTCTTCTTCAGCCTTCTTCTATCACCCACTTCATCCCATTGGCATCCCTACCTTCTCTGCCCTAACCCCATCCCTAGCCCTTGCTCCTATCCCATCCCCATAGCTTCTCTTCCCCACGCTTGTCCCTTTTTTCCCCAAAGCCAAACCCCGCTTCTACTTTCCTCACCTCAGCCCCGCCCGATCCTTCTCCCCGATCCCTGTTTCCCTCCTCCACACAAAAATCCATTTTCCCTCAAAGTCCTTCTTCCGATATCCTATTCCTTCCCTCCACCAACAATTCCTCCTCCTTTTCCTTCCTTCACCTCTACCTCAATTTACCTTTTCACCCCTCCCTTCCTCTCACCTCTTATCCTCTCCCTCCCTCCTCCCCTTCCCCTCTTCCTCTAACCCTCTCTCCCTCCCTCCTTCCTTCCCTCCCTCTCTCTCTCTCCAATCATCATCCTTCTCCTCTCTCTCCTCTCTTCTCCCTCCCTCCCTCCCTCCCCCCCTCCTATCCTCTCTCTCTCTCTCTCTCTCTCTCTCTCTCTCTCTCTCTTCTCTCTAATCAAACATCTCACTCATCTCGTCTCTCTCTCCTCTACTTTCTCTCTTCTCCCTTCCACCACCCTCCCTCCCTTCCTTCCTTCCCTTTCCCCCTCCCTCCCTCCCTCCCTCCCTCCCTCCCTCCCTCCCTCCCTCCTATCCTCCCACCCACCTACCCTACCCCTCTCCCTCCCATCCCTTCTCCCGATCCCCCTCCCCCCTTCCTCTATATAAATTCCAAAATAAGTAAATCAATAACACGAGAGAAGACCTATTCACGTCCAGCTGTGAAACCTAAGACTGGAGGAGGTCTCAGGTGCTTCTCGTGAGATGTATAGCGGTCACGTGTTTCTCTAATGGTGCGGGGGGGGGGGGGGGTTAGAGGAGAATGTGATGGTGAAATGTAGAAAGAATGATGAATGAATGTGAAAGGGGGAGAGGGGGAACGGAGGACGGGTGGATGGGGAAGACAGTGAGGAGGGGGTAGGTTAATATTTTGGGTACTTTAAATAAAATTAAAAGGGAGGGGGCGGGAGTGAAGGGGTAAAGTACGTCTATCTATCTATCTATCTATCTATCTATCTATCTATATATATATATATATATATATATATATATATATATATATATATATATATATACACCAAAGAACATTCGTGGAAGTGGGAGAGAAAGAGCGTGACATATGGCGAAGGAAACGAGGAATGGCATATATGTGCAGCCAGGGCGAGGTTTCCGGCCGCCATCGCCGCCTGGTCATTCGGGCCTGATCATCGATCCATTAATTCTCCGTCACACTGTATTGGCCGGATGAGAAAGGGAGAAAGGGAGAAAGGGAGGGAGGGAGAAGGAGAGGTGGTGGCAGAACGAGGTGGGAGGCGAATGAGAGAGAGAGGGAGGGAAGACGAGAAAGGGGGAAGAGGGAAGAAGAGAGAGGTGAGAGGGGGAAGGGAAGGAGAGATGAAAGGGAGATGGAAGAGAGAGGGGAGATGGGACAGGTGGAATACAAAGAGAGAAAAAGAGAAAAGAGAGCAAGGTGGGGAAAAGAGGGAGATGTTGGAGAATGGAAGAATAGGGAGGGAGGAAGAGGAATTACAGGGAGAAAGAGACAGTGAGAGATGAACACACAACAGAAGAGTCAGAAGGAGAGATAGAGGTAACAATGGGAGAAGAAATGGACATGAATAATGCAGAGGAAAGAAAGATAGAGATAAGAAACCACCGAGGGAGAGGAAAGAGAGATAACTAGAAACACAAAGAGAAAAGGAAGATGCAAAAGAGGTAGAGAGAGAGCGAGAGGGGAGGGTGGGGGGGAAGGAGAAGAGACAGAGGCTGAGCAAGGTCAGAAGCCCACTCTACCCAACCACAACCCCGCCCATACCTTCCCTAACCTGTCTTAACCCTTTCCATCGTTCCCTTTAACCCTAGTATATGATCCTATGTCCTCTTCCTTTCATCAACTCGGGGGAGAGATGAGGGAGGAGAGTAGGTAGGGGGAAGAGCGCGAGAGAGCGAGAGGAAGGTTGAGGGGCGGAGAGAGGGGAGGGGGAGCGGGGATGGGGGGGGAGGAGAAGGGGTAGGGGGGGAGAGGGAGAGGGGAATGGAGGGAGAAGGGGGAGGGGGAGAGAAGCGGGGAGGGGAGGGGGGGGAGAGGAGTGCAAGCGGTAAGGGAAGAGGGGAGGGGTGAGAGAGAGAGAGAGAGAGAGAGAGAGAGAGAGAGAGAGAGAGGGGGGGGGGGGTGACAAGGGGAGGGAGTTAGAGGTAAATGGAAAGGGAATTCAAGGAATAAAAGGGGGATTAATGCAAGGAAGAGATAGAAAAAAAACAATGAAAGAAGAAAATAAAACAAAAAACAAAAATCAAACCCCCCTCCTAAAAAACGAGTTAAGATAAAACACGTGAGTTACAAGTCACACACCCCAAACACACACACACACACACACACACACACACACACACACACACACACACGCACACACACGCACGCACGCACACACCGCCGAAAACAGGAAACGGAGCTGCCGAGGGCGCTGTGATGAGGTGGCGACACAGAGCGATGAGACTGGCGCATGAGAAGGCCCTTTATGAGGGTCCTCATATTATTATGTTGATGTTGTTTACGCGTGAGTGAGTGTGTGTGGTGAAGTGAGTATGCGGGATGTTGTATGACGCGGCGTTTTTTTGTGTTGCGTTATATGTGTTGTGTGTTTGTGTGTGTGCGAGTTTTATATGCATGGAGACATGGGTATTGGTTGCGCGCATGCGATGTACATGTATACAGATAAACAAGCGCACACACGCGCGCGCGCACGCACACACACGCACACACACACACACACACACACACACACACACACACACACACACACACACACACACACACACACACACACACACACACACGCACTCAAACACACACACGCAGTCCAACCCCCCCACAAACACGCCCCCACTCCCCTCTGCAAACACAAACACATACACAACTCTCCCCCCAACTACACACACACACAAAGAACGCCCCCCCCCCCCCCTCCCCCCAAATTCATTTTACACAAAAATTGCATTTGGAATGGTTGTGCCCGAAATGGTTTCTCCTTTTAGCCATTTTTCCCTAAGGGTTTTGGTGGGGAAAACAAAATATGTTTGCGGGTGTTTTTCCCGGGGGTTTCCCAGTGGGGTGAAAATTTTGGCCCTTATTACTTCGGAGGGGAGTGGGGATTTGGCGACGGGAGGGCGGGCGAGCGAGGCGGAGAGGGGAGAGGAGAGAGGGGCGGAGAAGGCGCGAAGGCGAGGGGGGAAAAGGGAGAGAGGAGAGGAGCCGCGGCGCGGGGGCGAGAGAGGGAGGAGAGCCGCGAGCGGGGGCGCGAGAGCGCGGGCGAGGGAGCGAGGCGAGGAAGAGCGGCGCGCGCGAGGGCGGCGCGCGGCGCGCGCGCGAGGGGCAGAGGGCGGGGCGGGGAGAGGGCGGGCGGGCGGGCGGGGCGGGGCGCCGGGCGCGCGCGCAGGCGCGCGCGCGGGCGCGGGGAGGGCGAGGGCGGGGAGCGAGAAGAGAGGGCGCTCGAGCGCGCTTGGCGAAGCGCGAGAGAGCG
>NW_028234421.1:13642729-13650229 GCF_977035675.1 Penaeus japonicus | reverse complement strand
CCCTTGCTCGTCCCCTTTCCCCTTGCTCGTCCACTTTCCCCTTACTCGCCCTTCCCCCCTTGCTCGCCCTTCCCCCCTTGCTCGCCCCTTACCCTAGCCAGTCTAGACTCTTTCTGTCGACGCGGCTGATCCGCATCGACCCCCTCAATCCTCTGCCTATCTTATCTCTCATCGTAAACAACATATTTGGTTTTCTATGTCTCCTTTAATGTTCCTTTGAGGGGATAAATATCATGTAATGTCCAGCTATTGCCTAAGTGTTAAATTTACGTGTATTGAATGTTATTCTGTTTCATGTCGGAGCCAGCCTACTGAATAGTTTCAAACTGTAGAAGGAAAAGTTTGGGAATGTCTGATTTTAGTTTGATTCATCGCGGAAGTATTCTTGATATCTATAAAATACATGTTTTTCCAATAGATTTTAAACCAAAAATATTCCACCTCTCGTTTGGTTACACATTTTCTCTAGCAATTTTTTCAGACTATGAAATTATGATTAAATATTAAAATACGAGAAATTATCACTCGAGGAGTTCAAAACTAAAATGTTTAAGCCTTATTTCAAGACGACAGTCAGTCCCGCCGGCAACGCATGAAGTCATTAAGTATGTATGAGTTTAAAGCTCCAGAAGTTCAGAAACTCGAAGGCGATCACTAAGAAGTTTACGCTCATCTTTACCACCATAATCAAGAAGTTACCTAATATGCAAAGTTCAGAGACTGGGAATTCCCGGGATGATTGGCCGTTTGTAGTTTACTGTCGGATATTATGGCGCCTCGTAGGACGTAAAGCGACGGAGCAAGACACAAGACTTACCTCTTCTTCTTGGGCGTCGGCGGCAAGGGCTTCATCTCCAGGCCGTCCTGGATCTTCTCCTCGAGACCCAGCCACTCCCCGAGAGTCATGTCCAGTTCTCTCGCCTTTTTCCACTCGCTTTCCAGGAACTCACTCCCCCAGTCCAGAGAGGTTTTCCACACGTGCCCGATGTCCGTGTCTTTGAGCCACTCAGGTTTCCAGCTCTCCGACCTGATCCATTCGGGCGCCTTCCAGTCGTCGTTCCAGCAACGCTCGCCCCAAGCCGAGAGTCGCGAGCCCCAGTCCGAGAGGCTGAGGCTCGTCGGCCGGTACTTGGCTAAGGCTCCCTCGAGGTTGTTGAGGCTGATCCCGAAGCCGAGGTCGAAGCTGGACCGCCGGGGTTGGGGAAACGGAGGTGTGGGGCTGCCGGGACTCTGGACGCTTTCCTTCTTGCGGTACTGGAGGAAGGAATTCCTGTCCTTCGCATTGTGCGTGTTGTTGTTGTTGTGCCGCGCCTGACGCTCCTCCCGGCTCACCCTCGTCTGTAGGTAGAGAGCCGCGGTGGCAGTCTGGGCTAACATACCTCCTTCGCTGACCCCGCCCACGCCCCCGCCCCTGCCCCCGCCCTCAACGCAGCCACAACCTGAGCCACAGCTGATAACACAAGGGGGCAGGAGCTGTCAGTGTTCTTTGAGCGCGGACCAGCGACGTCTTAATTCTACAGGTATGAGCCACGGCGGCTGGGAGGGCTTCGTGAGGTCGCAGCTTCAAATTGAACTCGCTAATTAAAAAAACAAAATGTTTCACACCTTTTGAGTTTGGAGGTCATCACTACCTTAACGCTTAAACATGGAACTTATAGAGGTCACTAGATAATGGTCCTAAGCTACCATGTGCTTAAGTGTAGATTCTTCAAACAGACCATTTTCAATAAGGTCAGCTTGAGTATGATGTTCTAGGCATTATTGCAAATTTTCTTTGCAACAGGCATCTCTGTCTTCGTGTCTATGGTTGCATTTGATCATATGCTTTATAGATGAAAAAGAATTTAATATTAATCACAACCGTCTAACATCAAAGACACGGACGACAACTTTTGCAAAAGACAAAAAAAAAAAAAAAAAAAAAAACGAAGACCGAACGAAAAAAAAAGAGAGAGATAAAGCACACAATTAAATCAAGACCCTCACAATAAACCGAACGACTCCAAATCCTCTCTCTGAATAAAACGAACACCTGCAGAGATTAAGCCGAGGGTTTTAATATCAGCCGATGGTCCGAGACGGTATTTCAAAAGGCCAACACCACCTTCAGACGAAGCAAAATATAGGCCAACCCCCGCAGGCGTTCGGGTCTCCAAGCACTTCTTCGAACCTCATAAGCGAGGGTTGTTGGCGAGTCTTGTTTTCCTCTTCGTCGTCTTAGCAACCGAAGATGCAGTGTATCTCTTTTTGGTTTAGATTATTTGCCTTATCGACCATTTTTAAAGGAATATAAAGACGGTGTGGCTCAGTGTTATATTTTCTTGCCCAGAGGAGGGGCAAGAGATACAAAAAGGTAAAAGTAAAGGGCAAGGAGGTAGGGAGTTGTTGACAGCAAAATAGGTACAGTAGATAGAGGGAGATAGAGGGGGAGGGAGTGAGGGAGAAAGTGAAGAAGGGAAGGAAAGAGAGAGGGAGAGGGAGAGGGGAGAGAGAGAGAGAGAGAGAGAGAGAGAGAGAGAGAGAGAGAGAGAGAGAGAGAGAGAGAGAGAGAGAGAGAGAGAGAGAGAGAGAGAGAGAGAATGAGAGAGAGAAAAAAAAAAGAGAGAGAGATAAAGAGAGAAAGAGAATGAGAGAGAGAAAAAAAAGAGAAGAGAAAGAGAGAGAGAGAGAGTGAGGGAGGGAGAGAGAGAGAGAGAGAGAGAGAGAGAGAGAGAGAGAGAGAGAGAGAGAGAGAGAGAGAGAGAGAGAGAGAATGAGAGAGAGAGAGAGAGAGAGAGAAATAGAATGAGAGAGAGAGAAAGAGAGAAAGAGAATGAGAGAGAGAGAAAAAAGAGAGAAGAGAAAGAGAGAGAGTGAGGGAGAGAAAGAGAGAGAGAGAGAGAGAGAGAGAGAGAGAGAGAGAGAGAGAGAGAGAGAGAGAGAGAGAGAGAGAGAGAGAGAGAGAGAGAGAGAGAGAGAAAGAGAAAAGAGAAAGAGAGAGAGATAGAGAGAGAGAGAGAGAGAGAGAGAGAGAGAGAGAGAGAGAGAGAGAGAGAGAGAGAGAGAGAGAGAGAGAGAGAGAGAGAGAGAGAAGGAATGAGAGAGAAGAAAAGAGAGAAAGAGAGGGAGAGAGAGAGAGAGAGAAGAGAGAGAGAGAGAAGAAGAGAGAGAGAAAAAGAGGGAGAGAGAGAGAGAGAGAGAGAGAGAGAGAGAGAGAGAGAGAGAGAGAGAGAGAGAGAGAGAGAGAGAGAGAGAGAGAGAAGGTGACCTATTGCCACCCACTATTCTAACGAATCAGCTCACACCCGACTGAATTAGAAAGAAGACTGAGTAAATACAACGCCAAGCATATAAACCAGAGAGTCAGAAAATATAACAAATAATGAATGAATACCACCATATATATATATATATATATATATATATATATATATATATATATATATATATATATATATATATATATATATATATATATATACACGCAAATAACATAAATCACCTAGCAATAATCGACATCACTTTCCAGAATGTTTATACACTTTCTAAATTGTTGATATTCAAAACATACATTTCAGCACACTATACTTAGCACGTATTTAAGAAGCACATTTGCCGTTTTACGAGAATAAATGCACGGAGCACCTTTTCGCGACTACTACTGGTCACCACTGATGCACTCCAGTCCCTCTTGGCCTTCTACTACCTGACCATTCCAAATAAGGTGTCCTATGGGAAAAAAACATTAACCAGAAACTCTGGCTAGGAGGAAAAATCTTTAAATATCTCAAAAGTTTTAAAGAATAAGGGATTGTTTTATTTTGTTGACGGTCAATAAATACGATGATATTTTTTTTTCGAACTATAGCTATTCATAAGTTTGGATGAATGCGATGAATACTTTCTGGGAAAGGTTATTGTGATCATTGTTAAGACGAGTTGGCACCTGTCGGGTCATCAAGGTGGGAGACATTCGACTTGGGTACGCCCAGCATCCAGTTTCTACTCCAGACACATACTATAAAATACGTAGTGAAAGCCAAACAATAAATCAATGAAAATAGTAGCCATACAGATCAAGAATGAATGAATTAGGGAGTGAATGAATGGATGTCTTAGTAACAGTAACATTCACTACTGAACTGCTATATTCCTCATCCCTGTGTATGCGACCGACTATGTAATTGCATTTATCTTTTATGCTCCGCTCCAGGAGACCGTTATATACCCGAATCTACAGATCTGTCTATCAACCATACACACAAGCACGCGCACACAAACGCACACAAAACCACACACGCACAGTTCAGTTCATATTAGTCAGATCATCCGTAACGTTAATCAGTTCATTTCAGTTCAGCTCAGTGAGATCACCCGTAACTTCAGCGCACGTATCTGCATGCACATGCACGCACGGAGCAAAACCAACAACCATCAGCTAATACCCCCTTCCCTCCACCCCACCCCCACCCCTACCAGCCCGCTAGTACACGCGTGCTTTTCCCGGCGTGTGAGGAATAAAGTCAGAAATATGCTGGAAATTCGGACAATAAATCTCGTAGACTGACTTGAATCTGAATACAAAACAGCTGGACAATCACTGCCCGAGCGCCGTTGACGCGATCGCTATTACCACCCTCGTAAAAAGAAAGAGTTTATTTCGATAAATGTAAATTAGACGAGGACATGGCAGAATTTAATTTCGCTCGGGAGGAATATTACCTCTAAAGGTTTTTGCCTCATTCAATTGTCCGTTGGGGCTGGATTAGAAAGTGCCCGGTCAAGTCATGCTTAGTGTTTATATTTCTTAGATAATAGGATTCCAAATCTTTCTCTCTGTATCTATCTGTCTCTTCCTCTCTATCTTTCTATCCATCTTTTCATATCTCTTTCTTTCTATCTCTCCCTTTCTCTCCATCTTTTCCTCTGTCTCTCTCTTTCTCATTCTCTCTCTCTCTCTCTCTCTCTCTCTCTCTCTCTCTCTCTCTCTCTCTCTCTCTCTCTCTCTCTCTCTCTCAATCTCTCTTTCTCTCTTAGATTCTCACAGGAAACACAATATACTTTGGAGAGCACAAAATTGCCCCTTGATTAGAATCCCGTACGCATTCCTTGAAGTGACCTCAGTACTGGCATGTTCTTAGTACCTCACCACCTACCTGGAAGTTAATGGATATAATTACCTCTGCTTCCCTCCTAACTGACACACAACTATCCCGTTATACGAATAGGACTGAACCCATATATACATCTAACCATCTGTACAAACCGCACCCTCATGTGATTTTCAAACTCATAGTAGGCACAAATTAGTATCATATAACAATAAAATTAAGAGAGAAGTTTAACGGACTTTTCCGAATGTGCTTATCTCATTTAAAATGTAGTCAAGTCAACTTATAACCGTGCAGTAATATATAGTAGGGACGAGAGGTATGACGAAATAAATAAATATATATATTATTTTTTAACCCACAGGTTTTAAAATACATTTTAAATGTGAAGAAATCTAATGCAGTGATTATCAAAATGTTTATATTTCATATTGAATATAAACTCCAATCGGCGTTATAATGCAGATTTAGGTTTCATACGAAAGTGCTAAACTTATATGAAAATACTACTTGGCTTCCCACAGAACGCGCTATTGATACGAAAAGGTACTGTAGTTTTTGTATCTTTCAATTCCGTTAATAATTTACCATTTGATAACCGGAACGTCATTTAGATATTGTCTAAAAATGAACTTTGTAAGGAGTATTTTAGATGATGAGTACGGAACCTAGTACATCATAGATTATTTTAAAAGATAGTAAGAAAGCAACGTGTACTTCACTGAAAAAAATGTACCAAACAGATAAATTCAACAAGACGATATATCCTAATTTCATGTGTATATATATCTGCAATCATGAAGGATCTCAACAATAAAAATAAGGCTCCTGAGCCAAATTAAAAGGGAAAAATCATTAACCTTTACTAATGAACAAAGTCAAACACCACTCCTTGATCTCAGTAACCAGCCATCAATGAAAGTTCTCCGCCCTGTAAACCTTTCTTTATCCTGCGTCCTACCACCCCTCCCCCCCTCCCCCACCCCATTTTCACCTGACCCCACTTTCCCTCGACCTCCTTCATCACCCGCAAATCCCCTTCAATCCCCCTAGTTTGGCATCAAAGGGCCACCTCGGAGACCGGGCGGCCCGTTGGCTCTCCCTCCGAGGGGCCCGCGAGAAGGATCGCCACGCCGCCACCTGTCACGAGTCAACTGGGCGGCACTGAGTAGGATTTCCTTGACGGATGGCGTTGCGCTTTTTGGAATTCCTTTTTTTTTTATCCATCTGGTGTATTTAATTCGTGGGAGGGATCCCTGGTGGGTAAGGGGGGAGGGGGCGTCCTTCGTTTTGTCTGACGTTTAGCATGGGTGTGATGTGTGTGTGTATGCTTGCTTGTTTTTGAAGTGTAAGTGTGTGTGTGTGTGTGTGTGTGTGTGTGTGTGTGTGTGTGTGTGTGTGTGTGTGTGTGTGTGTGTGTGTGTGTGTGTGTGTGTGTGTGTGTTCGTAAGTATATGCGCGTCTGTGCTAGCGTTTGCATGTGTGTTTGTAAACATGAGTTAAAGTTCTATTCACATTCCGTCCGTGCGTCCGTCTCGTTCCAAAGGCCAGATGGGGCGCCCACCATGCGACCCGCGGGCCATCGTGAATTTTACAGGCTTCGGACTTACGATCTTACTCCTACAGGTGTCTGAGCCGTTTCACTCCAAAACACATTTTACTAAGAATTGCCTACATAAACATTACAATCGTCTTTACTAGAGAGTCAGTTTCGTTAAATTTACACACACACACACACAAAAAGAATATCTAATTTCTTTCAGCAGCAACGATTCTTTTCCTATCCCATCAAAGAAAGTGTTGGTCATTGAGTGCACAGAGAAAGATAAGAAGCCCTTTATCCATCACAACAAGCGTAGTACAATCGTTGTCCCTCAGCAGTCAGAAAGCGATGTGTCATCCCAATTCAAAGCAGCATCAAACCCATTAACATGATTACATAACGACGATGATCCAGGTAACAAACGACAAGTCATCCGACATAGAAAACGGCCTGACCCCCCCCAAAAAAAAAAAAAAAAACACAAACGAAATGTCCACCTAAGCGCCCACATCGCCTATGCCGTACGCAAACTTAAACCACTTATTCGCAAGTTCGCTACAGTAGCAACCGTAAACACTAAAGGGTGAAGACACGTCCACATCACAAGCAAACGCACAGCGACGGCCGCGTATGTGAAAGCACGATGCCCTACAAGGGGACACGACGCACGTCACTACACACCATGGCACAAGCGACGGATGACTGAGTGGCCGGCAAGGCGACACAACGACATCTGAGAGCTGACGTGAGGGGATGGGGGAAGGGGGGAGGGGAGGGGAGGGAGGGAGGGAGGAGGGGTGCTGGTTACTTGTGGCTTCATGGGATATGTGTGTCTGGAAGAGGTTAGGGAGGGGGAGGGGGAGGGGG
>NW_028234421.1:13630229-13637729 GCF_977035675.1 Penaeus japonicus | reverse complement strand
GCTTTATTTCTTTTCTCTATTGTTTTCTTCCTGCAATTCTTCATTATTTTCTCCATCACTTGTTTGTAATTTTGTTCCTCTCTTTAATTTTTTTTTTCTTATTCTTATCCTCATTAAAATAATCATTACCATTAATACTGTCACATTATCATCCCTAATATCTTTATTATCCTTATTATGTCTTACTATCACTATCATTGTTATCATTTTCATTAACATTATTATTACTATTATTATTATTGTTATTATCTTTATCATTTATATCACTATTACTATCGTTATTAATATCGTTACCATTGACATCTCCATTATCATTACCATTACTTCTAACATAATCATCACCATCACCTTCATTATCATTATCATTATCATCATTATTATTATCATTATTATCATTATCATTATCATTACTATCAATATTGTTATTACTAGCAAGATTATCATAATCATAATCATCATTATCATTATCATTTTTACTTTTGTTATTAACATAACAATTATTATCATTCCTATTAATATTAAAATCATATTTTTACGAACAATATCATAAAAGTATTACTATCATTATTATCACCCACATTATAACTAGTATCCCTATTATCATTATCATAATGATCGCTATTACTACTATTACTCCTACTATTACTACTACTACTACTACTACTACTACTACTACTACTACTACTACTACTACAATTACACTTCATAATTTTACTTATCCTTCCCGCCCTCGCTTTTATCCTTCCCCCTACCCCCCACCCCCTTCCCCATCCCCTCGCTAACGTCACCCGACCCACGAGTCCAGAAGCCTTACCACCTCCAGACGAAACATTTAGGCCTACTAAGGACATGTACGTCATTTGTTGTTTTTGTTGTTCTTGCTTGTCCTTGTTTTTCTTTTTCTTTTGTGTGTGTGTGTGTATTTTCTAACCCTTTCTGTTTGCTTTTATCTCTTTTGCGTTATTTATTATCACTTTTACTATTATTATTTTGTTGTCTTATTATATTGTTGTTGTTATTGTGTTTGTTTACTTTCATCTATTCTGCTTATGTGTTTGGGCTAATGAAAGGGGAATATGTCTTCCTGTGAATACACGAGTGAGGGGATCGGATAGCAAAGCACTGAGGGGTTATATGGGATCGGGTTTGTGGAGCCTTACTACTAGCCCTACCATTGCTACTACTTTAACTACTACTACTACTACTACTATTACTACTACTACTACCACTACTACTACTATTGCTACTGTTGCTATTATTATTACCACTAACACCACCAACAATACTACTACTAATAATAGTAATGATAATAATAATAATAATAACAATAATAATATTTGTAATAAAGATAATAACATCAATATTGATAATGATAACAATAATAATAACAACAACAATAATTATTATTATAGTAATACCAATAATAACAATGATAAAAGTACCAACAATAATGATAATAATAATAAAAGCAAGAAGAAGAATCAGAACACAAACAACAACAAAAACGTAAAAGGCCAAAGTTGAGGACAATACCTGCAACGAGGGAACGCATTGCAAACGTGCTTTTTAACATGTATTCATGCAATATTATTCAATACGTATCTTTATTCACCTGTCATCACTTTCTTCTTCATTTCTGGAATGATTTTGTGTCATATCATCGACTCATGTTTTTCGTTCGTTTCTGTTTTCTTTTTCTTTTCATATTTATCTTTGTCCTTCTTCTTTCATTCTTTCTTTGCCATGTTTTTTTTCTCTTTCTTCATTTCTTTCTCTTTGTGTCTCTATCTCTGTTTGTCTGTCTTGTTCTTGTTCTTCTTGTTTACTTCTTGTTCTTACTCGTCCTCTTCCCCTAGCTCTCTCTATCTTTCTTTTTCTCTTTCTCTTTTTCTTTTCCTCTTGCTCTTCCTCTCTCTGCCTCTCACTCATTCTCTCCATACTTTACCCAATCCTCCTATTTTCTGTCGTTTTATCCTCAAATCGCCCCCCCCCCCACATCGTCCCTCCTTCCCTCGCTCACCCCCCGACCCTCCCACCTTCCCCGGTCTTCACTATCCCCTCCCCCTCCCCCTCCCCATCCCACCTCTTCCTACCCCCACATGACCTGTTGTAGCTGAGAGGTGAGGGGGTGAGGAGGTGAGGGGAGTGGGGGTAAGGGGGATGGGGGGTACACCTCGTGGCTGGGCACGTGCTTGGGGCATTGTGTTCCCAGACGACCGCTGCGCCGGACTCGCTTACCAGACTGAGAGGCGAATATACTGTCGACACTGCATAATGTATTACTGAGTCGGGTTGTAATCCAAAAGGACTTAATTAATCGGATGAAGAATTGAGGAATGTCATGGTTTCGTTTGGTTTATGAAGAGAAGGGCTTTCGTGTATATCCTCTTCTGCAATGGAACCACCGCGAAGAGTGGCATATTGCAAGGGAAAGCAATACAAACACTCATATCAACCCGCTTGTGTCATAAATCCAAAAGTAATCAATCAGAGGATGAAAGTTGAATATAATCATTTCTCTCAGTTTACAAAATGAAATAATATTCATCTCTATCATCTGTTTTCCAAATACAATCCCACCAAATCTGGCATATTGCAAGAAAAAGCATAAAACGCCTTTCTCAACAACAACAAAAAAAACATCGCCAACAAGTAAATCACCGGCAAAGAGATGGACTCGATCTGGAGCGAAGCCAAAACCGCTAACATTCCGTCGTTTGGCTACATGAGGAGGAGGAGGAGGAGGAGGAGGAGGAGGAGGAGGAGGAGGAGGAGGAGGAGGAGGAGGAGGAGGAGGAGGAGGAGGAGAAGGAAGAGGAAGAAGAAGAAGAAGAAGAAGAAGAAGAAGGAGGAGGAGGGAGGAGGAGGAGGAGGAGCGAGGAGGAGGAGGAGGAGGAGGAGGAGGAGGAAGGGAAAGATGATACAGAGAAAGAGAGAGAGAGAGAAAAAAAAAAGAGAGGAGGGGGGGGGTAATAAAAGAACAGATGAGGGCATAAAAAATATAAATATAACAATGAGATTCCCACAATTCATAATATAAACGAAAATCAGCCATCTCTCTCTCACCCCCCCCTTTCTTCCATCTCTCCTCTCCACATCCCTTCCATATCTCCCTCTTCGCCTCATTCTCCTAATCAGCCCTTGCCCTTCCCTCCCTTCCATAGCCCTCATCAACAGCCTTCTTATGAGGAGGCTGCGGTCCTTCCCACCCGACGCCGATCGTATGTTGTGGTGACGTAACCGACCGCAGCCGAGAGCAAGGTTCATCATATACCCACCATCTCACACGCACACATGCACGCACGCACGGACGCACGCACGCAAGCACATGGGGGAGTGGGGGTTGAAAAGGAGGAAGGGGGTTGGGTGAAGTGGGGGTGAGATTGAGGAGGGGGAGTGTGGTTGGGGTGTCGGGGAGTAAGGGTGGAGTGTGGCTGGGGTGAGGGGGAGTAAGGGTGGAGTAGGAGTGAGGGGGAGAGGAAGTATGGAGTAGGAATAAGGAAAAGGAGGGATGGAGTGGAGGGGGCAGTGGAGAGTTGGAGTGGGAATAAAGGAGAGGAAGGGTGGAGTGGGAGTAACGGGAGGAAGACATGGACTGGGGATGAGAAGAAAGGGGGATAAAAAAAATACAATAAGAATGATAATCAAATTCTCGTTTTCTGTAGGTGAGACTCTTCCTCTCCTATATTCAGTAAAGAAGATGATGTCTTTCTGATCTATATGTGAGATGCAAAATTATTATTCAGCGTAGAAATTTCTTTAATATTTCCTCATCCTTTAAGCAAAACAACGTCTTCTCTTACATGAAAACATACTGTCTATATTAGCATCTGAGAACAACAATCTAGCTACAACATCCACTGTCACGACGCAAGCATAACACACCCTTTTTAACAAGCAACACCCAATAAACCACCAAAATCTAACCTAGACACAAAAAAAATCCCCAACTCAATCCTCCTAACAGTTCCGCAAGCAAGCAGGACCCAACACCAGCTACTCCCAACCCGACATCAACCCACCAAGAACCCCATCAATGCGAGACAACGTACTCCACGTACTTCATCAACGAGCAGGGAAGATGAGTTGATCAAGTGTCAGACAGACAGCGCTCCACGCAGAGCTCTGTTACACAACACCGATCCACGGGGATTGCGGTGAAGACGAAGACATCGCACATTACATAACCCAGACCTGTCTCGGGGCTATTGTCGTCCCGGGATGTCGCAGACTCTCTAGAGTAGGATGATGCATACAGGTGTGAACAGGTGTTTGTGTCTGTGGAGGATAGAAGGGAGGGAGGGTGGGATAGGGGGAGGAAGAGGGGGGAGGAGAAAGAGGGGAGGAGGGGAGAGAAAGAGGGAGAAAGGGAGAGAGAGAAAGAGGGGGGAAGGGGTGAGGTATAAGAGGAGGAAAGGGGAGAGGGAGAAAGAGGGGGAGAGGGGAAGGAGAAAGAGGGGGAGGGGGAAGGAGAAAGAGGGGAGGAGGGGAGAGAGAGAAAGAGGGGAGAAGGGGTGAGGTATAAGAGGAGGAAAAGGGTGAGAAAGAAAGAGGGGGAAAGGTGTGAGGGGGAAGAGGAAGAAAAGAGTGGGGGAGAAAGAGGGGGAGGGGGGAATGGGGAGACAGAAAGAAAGGAGAAATAAAGAAGGGGATGGGGGAGAGAGAAAGGAAGGGGACGGGGGAAGGGAAAAAAGGGGGAGCGGGAGGAGGGAGAGGGAGGGGGAGGGGAGAGGGAGAAAGAGGGGGAGAAAGTGGGAGAAAGGGAATAACGGAAGGGGAAAAGGAGGGAGGAAAGGGGCGAATGTAATCATGCTGTATAAGGGGAAAGTAGGGATAGAAGAAATACTAATGACTGTGGTCACCACCATCGTTATTTCAGTAACATGGCCATGCATATTTGCATATACACAACAAGTCCGTGTGTTGGTAAATATGCTTTGATATAAAAGGGAAATGAAAAAAATAATAAATGAATAAATAAATAAATAAACATACATACATATATATATATATATATATATATATATATATATATATATATGTGTGTGTGTGTGTGTGTGTGTGTGTGTGTGTGTGTGTGTGTGTGTGTGTGTGTGTGTGTGGAGAGAGAGAGAGAGCGAGAGAGAGCGAGAGAGAGCGGGAGAGAGAGAGAGAGAGAGAGAGAGAGAGAGAGAGAGAGAGAGAGAGAGAGAGAGAGAGAGAGAGAGAGAGAGAGAGAGAGAGAGAGAGAGAGAGAGAGAGAGAGAGAGAGAGAGGGAGAGAGAGAGAGCGTGAACAGAACAAGAAAACACACAAAATACATAAATACAGTTCAAAACTTTTATTCTCTCATTTTTTCCCCTTCTTCTATCTCTGTTTTTTCCCCCGTCTCCCACTTTTTCTTAGGGAAACTTACAACAACGTTTTGGGTCAAAGTAAACCTGTCCTTCTCCATCTTCCGTGCTGTAAAGTTTGTCCCAAAACGAATAGAGTTGAGGTCCGTGTAACTTGCTTTTTCCACGGTACACTGAAAGGTATTACTACGAAACCAGAAAGTTCCAGAAATGACGACAAAACAGGTCTATTTATCAGCCTCTCGTTACCGCCGTTTTTTTTTTTTTTTCCAAAATTTTAGAACATTTGTCTTTAACTCCGGTTCTATATGTTGCTGCACTAGCTATCCAAAAGCCAATAAATTCAAAAACAAATTTGAGAAAAAAGTCAAAACAGAGAGTAACGAAAACTCGTTCCAGATGTTATTCAAACCTTAATATAAAATCTACAACAGCTACCATTTCTTTGATCCGAGAACTCTAGAAAGACAAAGGGATTGACAATAACAAGATCCTCCAGTTTGACAAGGAGTCGTTTATATATTTCCACGAAAATGCTTAAACAAACAAACAAAAACAGGTTATTTGAAACCCATAACTCTCTGACTGAACGCGTCATAAGCGCCTAAGGTAAACAATAACCATAAAACACAATTACTGCCTCAGATGTAATCATATATCAACAGAAATGATGATTTTAACAACAATGACAAAAATAATGATAGTTCCAGACAAAAAAGAAAAAAGAAAAATCCAGAAAAGTACCTATAATTCCACGATATATCAAGATAAATAAATTACATTACCGGGAAAATAAATGACGGCGATTAAGTTATTCAAATGTAACATATCAATCATGATTATTATTATTATATTTCACGAATACTCCAAGGTTCTGTAAACAAAAATATTGCTGTTTCACACTGACTATGTTTTTTTTTTTAATATAAGGCAACGATGACGATTCGTGATAATTGTCTGAAGGCAACATGTCGGGAAAACATTTTCGTATTCCAAAGAACTATCATCACCAAACCTGTTTACCTGTCATCAGTCAACCTGTCATTAGTCATCATCAACCTGTCATCAGTCACCATCAACCTGTCAAGTGTATCTTCGCCTCGATGAAAATAAGTACGGATGGTAAAAAAATGATTACGACACTGGCCTTAACGATAAAGACTTACCTTTCATATGCCTCCAAGAAATACAAACACACACATATACACAAACACATACACATACACACACAAACACACACACAAATACACGCGCACATACATACACACACACACACACACACACACACACACACACACACACACACACACACACACACACACACACACACACACACACACACACACACACACACACACACACACACACACACACACACACACACACACACACACACACACACACACACACACACACACACACACACACACACACACACACACACACACACACACACACACACACGATGAATACGCCAATCGCTTACCTGAAAAGGGAAAAAATAACAATATTAATTGTTTTGACAAGTTAATAAATGCAATATATATATTTTTTTGAAAAACATTGCACGGCTGCTATGTACAGAACCAATATTACGGATATCAAATAGACTAAAACAAAGTGGAAAAAATCACCATACGTTCAGTTCTATAGTTTTGTAATAAAGTTATGTTATTGATGTTTGATATATATATAACTTTCTGGGTTCTCTCTCTCTCTCTCTCTCTCTCTCTCTCTCTCTCTCTCTCTCTCTCTCTCTCTCTCTCTCTCTCTCTCTCTCTCTCTCTCTCTCTCTATCTCTCTCTCCATCCTCTTCCCTTTCTCTTTCCCTTTCCCTTTCCATTTTTTTCCCTTTCCTTCCCCTACTCCCTCTCCCTCTCCTTTTTCCCTCCTCCTCCCCTCTCCCTCTCCCTCTCCCTCTCCCTCTCCCTTTCCCTCTCCTCCCCCTCTCCCTCTCCCTCTCCCTCTCCCCTCTCCCTCCCCCTCTCCCTCTCCCTCTCCCTTTCCCTCTCTCCCTCTCTCTTTCCCTCTCTCCCTCCCTCTCTCTCCCCCAACCCCACTTCAACAAATACCCCCCTCTCTCTCTTTCTCTCTCTCTCCTTTCATCTATCACTTCTTTTCCTCTCATATCAACCCCCCTCCCCCCCCGCACACACCCAACCCAAAG
>NW_028234421.1:13615229-13620229 GCF_977035675.1 Penaeus japonicus | reverse complement strand
ATCCTCCTCCAACACCTAAAATACCTCCAGTTTCCCCCCTCCTCAGCTCCCCCCCCCAGCCCCTTTCCTCTCTCTCCAGCCGTCCTCACAATATTAGAATTTAGGTCAACCTCATTGTCGCATCCTCTCTCTCTCTCTCTCTCTCTCTCTCTAGCGTCCTCCCTCAACCCCACGGCCTCCTCCTTCATCTCTCTTCCCTCCTCATAAACCCAACCTCATAAATCCATGATGGCGTTAGTATATGCGGATCACGCGTTTTCGATGTCTGTTAATGACTTTTTTTTTTCATTTTGTTTTTTGTTTTCGAAATGGGATATTGCTTTTAAGTGTTTTTTTTTCTTTCTTTCTTTTTTTTTTTCTTTCTTTTTAAGGGGGTGGTTGTTATTGTACTTGTTACTATCGCTGTTATTATTATTATTATTATTATCATTATTAATCTTACAATTATCATTATTGTTATTGTTATTGTTATTGTTATTATTATTATTATTATTATTGTTATCATTATCATCACCATTCTCATCATATCATTATTTTCACTATCTTATCATAATTGAAATCATCATTACCATTACCATTAATATTATTATTGCTATCATTATTGTCATTATTTTGCTTTTACCATCATCAGTATCATAGCCACTGTGTTCTTTTTAGCTTTTTATCTTCCCCTTCCTATTCGTTCTTCCTCACAACTCCTTCTCGAGAATATGTACAAGTTGAAAATTAAAGGAATGAGGGTGTGGGAGATCAAGTTGAGAAAAACAGGAATCGAGAAGAGAAAGAGAAAATAGAGGAAGAAGATAGGATATATATATATATATATATATATATATATATATATATATATATATATATATATATATATATATAAGTTAGAGGAGATAGAGGAAGAGGAAAAGGGAGGAGAGGATAGAGGGAGAAGAAGAAGAGATGAGAAAAGGAGAAAGAGTAAGAGGGAGGAGAAGAATGAGAGGGAGAGGAAGAGGAGCAAGGAAGAAAAAGAGAAAAATAATAAGAAGAGAAGGGAGGGACAAAAGGAGAAGAAGAAGAGGAAGAGGAGACCATCCTCGCATCCCCGCAAGAAGGATAAACGACAAATCGCGTGACTCTTTTGTTTCTCGATTCCCGAAGCCATAAATACCCGAAAATGAATATACATACATCTATACATAAAAAGAGAAAACATACATATCTACCAAGAAATGGCAACTGCACGAGCTCCACCACGATTTCCGAACTGGCACCGTGCCATTCCAGGGAGTGCCACGCCTCTGGCACCCCTCCAAGCCAGCTCCTGTCCTCTCACGCGCAGGACACTCCTTCCCGCCGAGATGTCAACACACGCCGAGGTGCTTGACGACCTTAAGAAGCTTCTGGAATCAATTTTCAAGATCTTTCTCGAAACCCAAGAATATAGAAAAAAAAAAAAGTTTGGTCAGAGTCTTTACGAAAAGAAGTTTCTGGCAACCCTAGATGTGTATCATGGTTGTGTTAAAATCAAAGTAAGTGAGGAATTTTCACAGAAATGGGGCTAGCGTTAAGAGGTTGGGAGAAAGAGAGAGAGAAAGAGAAAGAGAGAAAGAGAGAGAGAGAGAGAGAGAGAGAGAGAGAGAGAGAGAGAGAGAGAGAGAGAGAGAGAGAGAGAGAGAGAGAGAGAGAGAGAGAGAGAGAGAGAGAGAGAGAGAGAGAAAAAAAGAGAGAGAGAGAAAGAGAGAGAGAGAGAAAGAGAGAGCTTCGCCAGCTTATCCTCCCTCCCTCCTCTCCCTTTCACCTTACCCCTCCCTTCCTCCTCTTCCCTTTACCTTACACCTCCCTCCCTCCCTCCCTCCCTCCCTCCCTCCCTCCCATCCACCCTCCCTCCCTCCCTCCCCTTCCCGTCACCTTACCCCTCCCTTCCCGTCACCTTACCCCTCCCTTCCTCAACTTCTCCTCCCTCCACTAACATCCCAGAGAAGGAAGACGCATCATCATCATCACAGTACAAGAGATAAAGAACACGATAGGAGATAAAGAACAAGATCAAAAGAACAAGCTAAAAAGAACAGGAGATAAGATAGTGGTTCCCAAAGGCCCGCGTGGTTCTCAAGGGCTTATGTGGTTCTCCCGTGTGGGTTCTCGAACTTCGCTGGAGATCGCACTCCTCTACAGGGGATCAAATACTTCAGGAGGGGGATCAGACATTTCTTCGAAGTCTAGGGCGGTTCTCTTAAACGATCAATAAAGCCGAAGGAAGAATCTGAGAAGACAATAGACGGTTCGTTAAAGGAGTAAATCTCTTTCATTGGTGGTTTGGTTCCAGGCTTTCCCTATCCCTCCCTCCTTCCCCTCCCTCCCCCTCCCTCCCCGTTTCCCTTCCCTTTACGTCGTTACATTCTTTCCCCTCTACTCTCCATCATCAATATTCACAAAATCCCTTTTATTTCTTTGTTTTTCTTTTCACGATTCTCAAAAATCGATTCCGAATATTTTTGACATTTCGAGGGAGAAGTCTACGGTCCACAGAACCCCTCATTCAGTAACCACTTGAAAGGCAGTGGCGGCGCATAAAGAGAGTATGGGGGAGGGAGGAGGGGGGAGAGGGGTATAATGGGATAAGGGGGAAGAGGAGGAGGGAATATAATGGGATATGGGAAGGGGGAGGGAGTATGATGAGGGATAAGAGGGTAGGGATGGGATGGGGGTGGGGGGGAGCGGTCGTATATCTTGGTATAATAATTCATCTTCTTTTACCTGTTTCTTTTTTTTTATTGATCATAGCAACAACGTTAATATCATCAACAGTGGCAGTAGCAGTATTAATGGTGATGGTGATGGTGGTGGCGCAGATGGGGATTTATTATGATTATCATTATCCTCCTTCCTCTTTCTCTCCTTCTTTCCCTATTCTCCTTTCCTCCTTTCCTTCTTTATAGTATTTATATTATCTTTTCCATATTCATATCATCATCCTCCCTCCTTCTCTCACTCTCCTTCTTCCCTTTCCTCCTCTTTTCCTCTCCTTCTTCTCTTCCCCTCCATTCTCCATCCCCACCCCCTCCCGCCTTTCCTTTTATAATATATGTGTAATCTATATCAAATTACACACAGGTAATCCTCCCCGCCCCCTCCCCCCCTCCCCCCCCTTCCTCTTTTTTTCCTAAGCTGCTGATGAATCCCATTTTAACTGTTTTTTTTTTTCTTTCTTTTTCTATTTTCTTCCAATTTCCCGGATGAGTAATGTGTGGCGGGGTGGGGGGGAGGGGTGGGGGGGGGATCCGTACCAAGCGGGCTCCCACGAGCGCTGTTTCACCTTTGGGATATTATGCTAATTCTCACCTGTTCGAAGGGAGAGGGGGGGGGGGGTGACAGGTGCAGGGGTGGAGGGGAAGGTATAAGTAGGCTTAGAGGGAGGGTGCTGTTGTTATCCTCAACAATGTCAACAACATCAGTGTTGTTATCAATAGTTACTAAAAAAATCTAAATAATGCAAAGCAAGAAAACTCGTTTATATCTAGACGAACAAACAAAAAAGATAAACTGACAAATGTATAGCCAAACAAACGAATATGCACGTGTGTGCATAAACACACACGTGAGTACAAAACAAAAAATAGACAAACATGCAAACACACATGCATACACAAACGAACAAACAAACAAAAAAACACGCGCAAACCCAAAACACACACACACACACACATACAAACACACACACACAAACAAACACACAAACACGCACACAAACAAACAAAAAACACTCCGCAAATTCACACAAACAAACACACCCTGCCAGTCGGAATTCCACGTGTTAAAAGCCCGCTCGCAAAACACATGAACAACACTCGCGTCAGCTGATTGATCCTTAGTGCATTTAGATGAGTCCCCGGCGAACTGATGCAACTTTATAAACATTGAAATGAAGTTCGCATTAACTTAATACTCCAATAATGGCAACCTGATTCAGAGAGGCTATATTGATATTTCTTTGCCGAAAAACGGTATACACACGTACAGACGTCGATCCATATGCATATGTGCATGTATACACATGTGTACGGGTATACGTATGCATACCCGTACACATATGGTACTGTGTGTATACGTAGGCCGATAGACCCTCAGACAAGCAGACAAATGTACACAAAATATATGTATTGGTGTGTGCTGTTGTTCATATATATTGACATTAGATTCACACATTCGTACAAAACTAAATAACAAAATTCCATTGGCGTAACTAATGGGATATTTCGAACGTCCCCCCTAAATCAATAAACTTTAAAAACAACAACATTAAATCAGCGATCAAATAAGAGTATAAATGGATTGGTCATCCAGGACATGCGAGGGAGGGGGTGGAGGGGGAGGGAAAATACGCACTGCAACGGTGCTTGTCACAAAGGTGTAACAGGTGAGAGTTTTGGAGGGAAGACGTGAGGAGAGGGGGATCCTTCTTTCAGGATAGGGTTGAAAAGGAGGGGTGAGAGGGAGGGAGGGGAGAGGGAGGAGGGAGGATCCTTCAGTGGAGAGAGAGGAGGGGTGGGAGGGAGAATCCTTCAGTCAGGAGAGGAGAGGGAATAAAAGGAGGGGTGAGAAGGAGGGATGGGAGAGGGAGAGGGGAGAATCCTTCAGTGGATAGAGAGGAGGGGGAGGGGAGAATCCCTCAGTGGAGAGAGTGGAGGGGGAGGGGGGAGAATCCTTCAGTGGGGGGAAGAAGAATCCTTTAGTGGAGGGAGGGAGAAGGAAGGGGAGAGGGAAGAAAGGGAGGAATGAGAGGGAGGGAGGGGAGAGAGAGGAGGGAATAGGGAGAATCCTTCAGTCAGGAGAGGAGAGAGATGAAAAGGAGAGGTGAGAGGGAGGGAAGGAGGATAGGGGAGGGTCGGACCTATCTATCGACAAAGGGAAGAGTGGAAGGATGAAGAAGGAGTAAGGAGGGAAAATAAAAAGGAGGGAGGAGATGAAGTGAAAGAGGGGAGGGGGGGGGGATTTCCGAAAGCTTTGACGTCCCAGTTAGCGGG
>NW_028234421.1:13600229-13610229 GCF_977035675.1 Penaeus japonicus | reverse complement strand
GGAGGAGGAGGAGAAGGAGGAGGGGGAGGGGGAGGGGGAGAAGGAGGAAGTGGTGTTGGTGATAATGGTGATAGTGGTGGTGGTAGAGGAGGGGAAGGGGGAGGGGAAGAGGGAGAGGGAGGAGGAGGAGGAGGAGGAGGAGGAGGAGGAGGAGGAGGAGGAGGAGGAGGAGGAGGAGGAGGAGGAGGAGGAGGAGGAGGAAAAGGAGAAGGTGGAGGTGGAGGAGGTGGAGGAGGAGAGGTGGAGGTAAATGTGGTGGAAGAGGTGAATGTGGATGTGGAGGTGGAGGTGGTGGAGGAGGAGCAGGCAGAGAAGGAACAAGGGCAGGAGGAGGAGAAGGAGACGGAGGGAAAGAAGGAAAAAAAGAGGGTTCTGAGAGAAATAGAAACTACTATTTCCCTATCGTGAGTAATTTGCTTTCCTTCCTCTACTCACTCCCACATACACTTATCCATCACCCCCACCCCCCCTATCCCCCCATCAACACGATATATCTCTTCATTAACCCCCCAACCCCCGCGCCCATACACACACTTTCACTCCCCTACCACGGCTAACTACCTCTCCTCCCCCCTCACTCGCACACCACTCTATTTCCACCCACTACCCTGTCTCCACCTACCTTATCTCCACCCATCACCCCCTACCCACTCCCCACCATCCACTTTCCACAACCCACTCCCTATCACCCAATCCCCATTCCCCACCACCCACTTTCCGCCACCCACCACTTACGACCCACCAACCACTCCCTACCACCCACAACCCATTCCCCAACATCCATCACCCACTCCCTCCCACCCCACTCCCCACCCCCCAACACCCACAACCCACTCCCCACCCCCCAACACCCACAACCCATTCCCCACCATCCTTCACCCACTCCCTCCCACCCCACTCCCCACTCCCCAACACCCACAACCCATTCCCTAACATCCATCACCCACTCCCCACTCCCCTACCACCCACCACCCATTCCCCAATCCCCACTCCCCACTCCCCAACACCCACAACCCATTCCCCAACCCCCACTCCCCACTCCCCAACACCCACAACCCACTCCCCAACAGCCACTCCCCACTCCCTCCCACCCCACTCCCCACCACCCACAACCCATTCCCCACCATCCATCACCCACTCCCCACTCCCCACCCACCACCCCAATCCCTCCCTGGAGAGATTTACAGTCATTTACACTCTAAAATCCCGCTCCTCGCTTTGACAGGTGAGAAACGGCGCCTCCGAGCACACCTGAATCTGGAATCTTTAAGACGATCGTGCACGTCTTGATAAGTGATTTTTTTTTTCTGGTGGGTGGGTTGGTGGGTTGGGTGGGTTGATTGGTGGGTTGGGTGGGTTGATTGGTGGGTGGGGTGGTTGGGTCTTACGATATGGGTAGCTTTTATTTTTACTGTACTGCACATATCTTCATAGCATTATCATTCATTTTTCCTGCTCCTTCTTTTTCTTCTTCTTTTCTTGTTTTTGTTCTTGATTTTTGTTCTTTCTCCTTCTCCTCCTCCTCCTCCTCCACTTCCACTACTACCACCACCTCTACCCCCATCACCACCACTCCCACCACCTCAACATCCATTCCCCCCGCGCCCTCCTTCCTTCCTACCCACTCCCCCTCCATCGACCCCCCTAGCCCCTCCTCCTCAAGAAGGACTTGGGGCCGTGGTCACTTCGGAGCCAAGGCGCTGCGGCTCTCAAGGGGAACATGAACCGGTTCGTGTGTTGACCGTCAAGATAGTCGGCGGCGAAGGTTCCAACTTTTCAATTGCTCTCTCTCTCTATCTCTCTCTCACACACACACACACTCTCTCTCTCTCTCTCTCTCTCTCTCTCTCTCTCTCTCTCTCTCTCTCTCTCTCTCTCTCTCTCTCTCTCTCTCTCTTTCTCTCTCTCTTTCTCTCTCTCTTCTCTCTCTCTCTCTCTCTCTCTCTCTCTCTCTCTCTCTCTCTCTCTCTCTCTCTCTCTCTCTCTCTCTCTCTCTCTCTCTTTCTCTTTCTCTCTTTCTCTTTCTCTCTCTCTTTCTCTTTCTCTCTCTCTCTCTCTCTCTTTCTCTCTCTCTTTCTCTCTCTCTTTCTCTCTCTCTCTTTCTCTCTCTCTCTTTCTCTCTCTCTCTTCCCTCTCTCTTTTCTCTTTTCTCTCTCTTTTCTCTTTTCTCTCTCTTTTCTCTCTCACTCTCTATCTATATCTGTCTCTATCTATCTCTGTCTCTATCTTTATTTCTTTTCCTATCTATCTATCTATCTATATACCATAATCTTCAATTCTCTCTCACTCTTACTCTCACTTTCACTCTCACTAACTCTCACTCAGAGGGTGAAGATATCTTATATTGCTTCACCCTATTGGAATGTAAACTCTAGCCTCAATAAACTTGTCAAATCAAATCAACTCCCTTTTTATCTCCCTCTCCTCCGGCTCCCCAATACACGCGCTATTTCTCCATCTCGATCTATCTCCCTTTGCTATCAAAGACAACGTAAACAATTGATGCATTATCTCTTACCCAAAAGACACTGTGCAGGTGCTGCTCATCGTCAAGCTCGACTCACCTGCAAATTTGAAAAACAAATATATTAATCATAAATGTTCAGTAATCATTGTGAGTATGTATACAAACGATTGTAATCCTTGTAATGTATAATGATTGTAATTATTCATATTAACAGTATACTGAAGAATGATACTACTGGACACACCCACATTGTTTCCCTTTTTATTGATATCCAGTATTAAGGACTCATATGACAAAGAGATTCTTGTCAATTCAAGAAAACAGAAACATTAATGACAACGTTTACATTAACAACAATAAAGAACAGCAAATGAAAATTGACAACAATTTCATACGAAGAAAGTATATAAACATACGAACAAATATAATATCGAGTGGCAAAAAAAAAAAACAATATGAATTAATAAAAATCTTAGTATTCAAACCCGAGCCGGAAGGCGACCTTGATCTGACCTGATCTAAAACCATCTCATTTCCATAATAACGCAAGCCAGATGGTGCCGCCCTACAGACAGATGGTGGCCAGGGAACAGACGAGGCACACACCGCCGTCTGCGCACGCCACCTACCCCCAGCTCGTAACTTCCCAGACGGCTGGAGGCGATCTCTTGACTTTTCCGATAGATTTGATAAAATGATCTGTTTTATTCAAAGAGGAACGCGAGTGTATATCTAAAGGAAGGGGGGGCAGGGTATGGGGGAGAAAGGGGGGGAGGGGGTAGATGGTGAGGTAGGATAGATTAAGGGGGAGGGGAGGGGAGGGGAAGATGGGTGGATGGCTAGTAACAGTTGGAGAAATACGAACTTGGTTGATAGTCCTAGTAACGTTGACCCGGAATAACAAAAACGTAGCTAGGGAGAGAGGACACGAGACTCAGCCAAGATCAGTGACACAGATCAACAACAAAAGACTCACTTCTGTGACTTCTATGATATCAACAAATCTATTAACTTCCACTCCAATTTCCAACAAAAATAAATAAATAGATGAATAAATAAAATAAAAAAGGTGGGAAATAAGTAAACATTAGGCGTTCTCTCGGGCTCCTCAAATATCCCCCAGAAACATGTTCGCCTTTCGCCCTCGAGAGCCAATAAGGCGTCTGGTCGAGCACGGGCGTGGGGAAGCGGAGGGGGCGGAGGGGGGGTGGGAAGGGTGAAATGGAAGATTGGGTGAGTGGGATGGAGTGGTGGGTGGGGATGGGGATGGAGATGGGAAGGGGGGAGCTTGCTTTTCCGAGATAGATCAGACAAGAGTTCGACAGCCTGGAGAGCTCTTTGCGGGAGGACATGCAGACAAAGGAAATCGAAAATGATAAAAAAAAGAAAAAAAAAAAAAAAAAAAAACAGACAAGACAAAACATGTTTTAGATAAAAGGAAAGACTTGATCAGGAACTAACAGAATTATCAGTATACTAGAAAAAGAAAAGTCTAGGTAAGACTAAGTCTTATTGGGGAAAAATCTGGATGATTGATATCCAATACTTTTCAAATGCAAACGCGAGGAAAACTTCAGCGAACTTGCGAGTAAATATAAATATCTGAACATCACTTCAAACTTCGGTGCCTTACGGATTTGGTTTCCTCTGCTTTTTAAACTAGATGTTTGTCTTTATATTTTAGACATACCTACAGACATACTAATGGACACATTTACCCAGAGAATGTGTGTGTTTATGTGTCTGGGTCTTTATATTCATCTATATATCTGTCTTTTTATTTATCTATTTTCATACACGCATATACACTTACTATATTTCTGTGTATATATATATATATATCGATATCTACACAATAACAGAGAGACAAAGATGATTACTGACTATGCCACAATGTTATTTCCTTTATTCATTATTACATGGGATCATCTCTTAATAAAGTCTCCGGATTCCACACACCCAGTTTCACAAACGGGACTCCATACCTCAGCCAATCCCTTGATGCGCCTCTTAAAAAAGATACCCAACCTTTCCAACACATACATACATACATACACACACACACACACACACACACACACACACACACACACACACACACACACACACACACACACACACACACACACACACACACACACACAACACGCACAAACAAAACCACAAATACACAAACACAAACACACATCTACTTATGTCAAATCAGGTTAAGGTAACAGCCGAAAATGTGACCCAAGTTAACCTCTTCGCCCGCACTCAGGCCTATCCTCATCGCCTCCTTCTACCTTGCCACAACATCCCGGCCTTGGTTGAGGGGTTCTCGCAGCTAATTAGGGTGAAAATAGCGCGTTAAGCGGCTGGCGAAAGACTCTTACGTACTGTACTAACACTCCATCTCACCCTTCTCATTCCCTCCCCTTAACCCTGTCTTAGACGCGTGTTGAAGGAAGAAGTGGAGGAGGAGGAGGAGGAGGAGGAGGAAGAGGTGGAGGAGGAGGAGGAGGAGGAGGAGGAGGAGGAGGAGGAGGAGGAGGAGGAGGAGGAGGAGGAGGAGGAGGAGGAGCAGGAGGACGAAGGAGAGGAAGAGAAGAAGGAAAAGAAAAAGGGAAGAGAAGATAGAGTCGAAGACAATATAAAAAATGAAGAAAGAAAATAGAAAAAGGAGGAATGAGAAGAATGTAGGAAGAGAAAAGAGGAGACAGAAAAAAAGGAAAACTCAAGACGATAAAAAAAAATTAGAGACGTACATAAAAGAATATTGCACAAAATGCACAAACGATAATAAAAAAACAATAGCATAAAGGTAAAGACTGATAAAGAAAAGAAGAATAAAGGCATAATGCAACATAAAGTTAACTGCTCTCTCTGACCTCCCCCACCCCCTCCCCTGCACCATCTAAGTCTAACCCCCAGAGGGCGTGTCTGGAGTGTGTTTATGAGACCAGTTTCTTTGCATCAATTGTATTCTTTGCTGTGTGGTTGTTCATGTTTTTTTTCAAGATTTACCATAACCGCCTTTTTATCAGTACTACTTATGACAGTTTTATAATTACTGCTGCAATGATTATCATTTGTATACTGTACTTCATAATCATCATAATTTCAAAATCCATCTCTGAAAATTCTATCTGTAATGATCACACTAGCTAGCATTACCATTATTCTCTAAAAAAAAAAACCTATAATGCAATAGCCACAAATAAAATCAGAGACTAATCTTAACTTAACTATCTTAACTATCGTCTGTAATCGTCTTGTTTGGCATTTTTTCTGTTTTCATTCGTCTTTTTGTCTCTCTTTTCTCCTCTCGTCCTCTATTTTCTATTTCATCTATTGATCTTCTTCCTTTCCTTAATTCTTCCTCGCTTCTTTTTGGATCTGCCTTTCGACCCTAGCCTGTCAACGTTCTACTGGTGTTAGTAGACACACACACGCATATATAGATAGAGAAATAGATAGGGTGATTGATAATTAAACATATATACATACATGCATATGTATATATATATATACATACATAAATACATACACACACACACACAAACGCACACTCACAATCATACACGCACACACACACACACATAATCACACAGACACAAACACACACACATACAGTCACTCACACACGCACACACACACACACAGACACACACTTATATGTGTAAAAAAAAAAAAAAAATATATATGTATATATATATATATATATATATATATATATATATATATACACGTCATTACAGTTGATAATAAAAACAAATTATAAGAAAATATAATAAAAGAGAGCAAGAGATGGGAGAAAAAGAGAGAGAGAAAAAAAGAGACGTTGTATAAGTAACACCCTTGGAACTCGACAAGAAATACTCAAAGTGGCCGCGCGAACAACATGAGCTGCAAAGCGAGGCTCGTGAAACAACCTCTGAGTTCGAGGTACATTAAGAGTAACTTTTAGGCGATGTAGAGACACCCCCTCCCCCTCCCCTCCTCCCTCTCCCTCTCCCACTCCCTCATGAGAAGAAGAAAACAAGAGAGGAAGAAAATATTTCGCAACAACATACCGAGTGTTGTCGAAAGTAAACATCAGAATAATGATTATGATAATACTGACAATAATAATAACGACAATAATCATGATAACATTCCTCTTCATCATCACAATTGTAATCACTAGCAACATTAGGAGGAGCAGTAGTATCATAATCCTGTTACTAAAACAACACCAACAATAACAATATCAAACTGCGGTCTCGTAACGGTTGACGAGATCTCGACCAGCTCCGAAACACAGCGCGAGCACTTAGGGCGTCAGACATTTATTGTCGCCTTGACTGACTGGCGCAACTTGTGGCCGAGAGAGAGAGAGAGGGAGGGAGGAGAGAGAGAGAGGGGGCGGAAGGAAGGGGGAGGGAGGGAGGGAGGGAGAGAAAGAGGAGGAGAGAGAGAGAGGGAGGGAGAGAGGGAGGGCGGAAGGAAGGGAGGGAGAGAGAGAGGGGAGAGAGGGAGGGGGGAGGGAGAGAGAGAGGGGGGAAGGAGAGGGAGGGAGGGAGAGGGAGGGAGGGAAGGAGGGAGGAAGGGAGGGAGGGAGGGAGAGAGAGAGAGAGGGGGGGGAAGGAGAGGGAGGGAGGGAAGGAGGGAAGGAGGGAGGAAGAGAGAGAGAGAGAGAGAGAGAGAGAGAGAGAGAGAGAGAGAGAGAGAGAGAGAGAGAGAGAGAGAGAGAGAGAGAGAGAGAGAGAGAGAGAGAGAGAGAGAGAGAGAGAGAGAGAGAGTACTGTAGGCAAGGAGTACCAATGATAAAGTGAAACTACCTAGCTGAAGCTAATTCCTGACCTGGAATCTCCTACCTTATAATGTTACAGACATCACTAACCTCAATAATTTCAGGACTAAATAAAAGAACATTTCTTAAATTGTCATCTGCGATAGATTATTAATTAAGCATGTGACAAATATATTTCTATTGTGTACTTATTGTGCCTTATTCAATTTAGTTTGCAATAAACTATTTATGAAAAAAATAACCACTGTGATATATGGAATACTGTTTTTGAATTTTGATTTTGATTCCTATATGAGTGAGATTCCCAACCACGCACTCCTCTCGGACATAAACCACGCAACCATCTTACATTTGCTCACTCGAAGAACCCCCATTCGACTCGACACTCGCCTCCATACGTAGACCCGGGCTATCCTTCCTTTCTAAAATTCTACAGACAAGTAAACGCATCTCTACCTTACGGCAATTGAATAGGTGGCGACAGGGAGAACGTCACTACTTTTACACAGTGAGTGAGACCATTATCTGAAAGATTTTGAAACGGATCGAAATATTATTCGAAGCACGGCTTTGCCTTTCTGCCTGCTAAGCTGTCTGCTTGTTTGTGTGAATACGTATACTTATAACCCATATTGCTTGTTTCCTCGTTTGCCTGACTTCTGTCTGCCTTTTTTTCTGCTTGCATGACTGCCTCTCTGTTTTTTTTCTCTTCTGGTCTTTTCGGTGCCAGCCTGCTTGCTTGCCTGCCTGCCTGCCTGCCTGCCTGCCTGCCTGATTGCCTACCCGCCTGCCTCATGGCTTAAAATTAACAAATAAAAAAGGAAAATGCAACCCTTCACACGAGCGGAGTTGACACACATACATATATTTTTTTATTGTGTAAAACATTCATTGGCAATATAAATGTAAATAAGTATACATATGCACGTACCATGATGAATAAAAGATGGAACCATAATTGCAAACTCGGCTGCCTCAAAAATATACACAAAAGTCCTTTCACAATTGTACATCTATAAACGAACTCATACAGACACTGGTACAGATCAAACACACACACACACACACAGGTACAGATCACACACACACACACACACACACACACACACCATAAACAATGCACATCCCGCTCCTATACATTCACATAAAACACTAACGATAAATATTTTCACCCATTGATCATTGATCCTTGACGGTCGAATATCCTATCTACAAACGCCCGTGAAGCGACCATGAGACCATAATCATTATCTGCTGACGCACCATCCGCCCTGGCGCCTCTCCTCCTCCCCCCCTCCTTCCCCTGCCGCCTTCCTCTAACCCCTTCGTCTGCGCCAGTCTGGGGTCATGACCTGTATTGGGAGACGACAGAGGTCATTCTCTTATCTCGTTGAAACTTCTGTTTTCTTCACTTCAAATGACATCCAATGACGCTCTCATTGCATCTTCGGACCCTTTCATTCCCACCCTCTGTATATTTTCTGTACCTTTCTTTCAGTATTCCTTCATTCTATAGCATTATAGTTTCAATCTCTTTTTAATCTGGCATCATACTTCCCCCACTTTACATTCCGGAATTACATTTTTATCTCTCCGACCCTCTCTCTTTATCTTTCTCTCCTTCTCTCCCTCTCCCTCTCTTTCTCTTCCTCTCTCCCTTCTCTCTTCTTCTCTCTCTCCCCCTCTATCTCCCACTCTCCCTCTCCCTCCTTCTCTCTATATATACTTCCATCCACCTTTAGACTTTTTCCCACAGACCAGCGGTGGCTGTTTTTCCTACAGAATCCTCCTCCTTTCACAGAAAGAACAAACAGACAGGCCGAAGGAAAAAGGCTGACACCGTCCGTTTTCACAGATTGGATGAAGTCTTTCCTCTCTTTCTTTTTTTCCTTCCAGAACAAAGACAGGGGCATTCCTCTTTTACAACAATGGCCGGTCACAGCTTCTTTCTCGCGCGCACTCTCACTTCTACCTAATCTCTTGGAATGGAGGTTTAGCAACGTTATAATAATTCCTGAAAAACTAACAGCAAATAAGAGCAAACAAAAAAAAAATGGGAGTCTTTTTCAACCGCAGTGAAACACTTCGAAGCTGCTTTCTCCTGTCTAGAAAAGCTCCTTCCGTTGTCTGGATAATTGCTGTTTATCTCGTACTAAAGGCCGGAGGGAAAACAAAACAAAGACTGTTTGTTTATGTCTTACATGTGCGTGTATTCACACATACACGCGTGGGAGTAAACAGAGGCGTCATACAGGGCACAAACTCTCTCTCTCTCTCTCTCTCTCTCTCTCTCTCTCTCTCTCTCTCTCTCTCTCTCTCTCTCTCTCTCTCTCTCTCTCTCTCTCTCTCTCTCCATCTCTCTCTCTCTTTCCTTTTCGTCCCTCGTCCCATATCTGATTTCTATATCCCTCTCTCCCTATCTCTGACCATCCCTTTTTCCCTCCCCCCTCTCTTTCTCTCCCCTCTGTTTCTCTCACACCATGACAACTGCACTGCGCTTATACAACTATACACACTAGCAATACAAACGCTTGTCCTCGAAGCATAGCTAGAGTGACGTCAAAGCCATGGAGAAGATAAAAGAAAGGGAAGGGGAGAGTTATCATGTTTAGCGCCATGAAATATAGATTTCTTGAGAGAGATAGAGAAAGAGAGAGAGAGAGAGAGAGAGAGAGAGAGAGAGAGAGAGAGAGAGGAAGAAAGGAAGAGAAAGAGAGGGAGGCAGAGACAGAGAGAAAAAGATCTATACATAAAGACAT
>NW_028234421.1:13590229-13592729 GCF_977035675.1 Penaeus japonicus | reverse complement strand
GTATATTCAGGAGGCAAGATGGAATCAAATGGGCTGAGAGAAAAATATCTAACAAAATGGGATAAAAAGAAAGAAAAAAATGAGATGAGGATAATGATTAAAGACGAACTGAAGACAAGAGGTGGGGGGAGGGGGTAGGTGAGGGGGTTCTTAATGACCTGTGTTTACAAAGCCTCCCGGGTAATGGAAGGCCACGATCTCGACTCAGCCCTTCCTCGCTCTTATTCGCAAGTACACGCACACGCAGGTACACACAGACACATACACACACACATGCATGTACACACACACACACACACACAAACACACACACACACACACGAACACACACACACACAAACACACACACACACACACTCACACAACACACACAAACACACGCACAAACACAAACACAAACACAAACACAAACACAAACACAAACACACATACACTTGCACTTAAAGGCCTCGGTTTAATCTGATTTCCTACGCCTAATTATTCAAATTACCCTAGTGATGATCATTTTAACCCTTATCATAATTAATATTATCGCCAATCACGACATAATCATGTTATAATCATTCCTCGCCTTACTATTAGCATCATTATCACCGCCATGATAGTCACGAATCATCGTTATTCACTATAACCATCCCAGGTCATCATCAACTTATGGGAGAGTGATGAAAGCCACAACAAACCTACGGGTTCTATCCGCCGCATTTCACTTCACAGGCGAGGAGAGAGGGTTGTTGGGTAATCCAGACGGTGTTGGTGTTGTCTGGCCTCGAGCTCCGTGTTTGTCCCGAAGGCAGACTGCAAAGCGCAGGTGTGGAGACGACGTGTAAATATTTGCTCTGGCGTCTTTCCAGCTGACAAAAGATGGCTACTCTGTATAAGCTACATTTTTCGTCCATTATTTTACCTACAATATATTTTACATAAACAAAAATAAGTACACTACAAAAATATATTTTCCAAATAATTTTACTGTCTTTTCTTTGTGTTCCTTTTTTCTTTGTTTTAGATTTTCATCTTAATCTCCTCTTTAAAAGAATTCGAACCTATCTTATACGATCTCCAATCACACCACCAAACCTACTTACCTTCCACAGACTTTCTACCTCTTTAACTCCCTACGCACCGATATCCCACACACACAATCCTCCAATCCATCTTCAGTAAAACCAATCCATCTACAGGAAATCCAATCCACGTACAGGAAATCCACTTCACCTCCAGGAGAACTTAATCCACCTCCAGGAAAACCAATCCACCTCCAGAAAAACCCAATCCACCTCCAGGAAAACCCCATCCACTTCCAGGAACCCCCAACCCACCTCCAGGAAAACCCAACCCACCTCCAGAAAAACACAACCCACCTCCAGGAAAACCCAATCCACACCCAGAAAAACCCAATCCACCTCCAGGAAAACCCAATCCAAAAAAAAACCTCAAACCCTTACCTTCCTCACCTGACCTAACCTCACAGAATCCCCTATCTTCCCCCCCCCCCACACTCCCCCCTCCTTCATTATTTTCTCGTCCTCCCCTCTTGTTTACCCCTCTGGAGCGTCCGCCTTGAATAATACGTAAGCCTCACATTCATGGCCCGTGATTAAGGTTCCATCTCCGCTGGCTTCACTCGATCGCACTTTCTGCTTTCCCCCTTTCGATTCTCTTTCTCTCCTTCACTTGAGGTCTGTTCGGTCCTTGAGTTCTTGATTTAGTGGCATTATGTCAGGTAGCGAGATATCTCGGCGGTTCCTGTTGAGTTCTTCTTCCGCTTTTGTTCTTGTTGTTGTGTTTTGTTTTGTTTTGTTTTATTGATTTCTTTGTACATCGTCTTTCTGAGCGCTTACTGATATTTCTTGTCACTCTTATTCCCTTTTTTTTATTTGATTGTTGTTTGTTTGTTTTTCTCTCTCTTGCTCTCTTTCTCTTTCTCTTTCTCTTTCTCTTTCTCTTTCTCTTTCTCTTTCTCTTTCTCTTTCTCCTTCTCTCCCTCTCCCTTTCTTTCTCCTTCTTCACCAACCTCTTCATCTTCTTCATCATCCTCTTCTTCTTTTACTTCTTCCTCTTCCCCTCCCTCTTTCTCTTCTTCTCTCTCTCCTACTCCCTCTCCTACTCCCTTTCCCACTCAATTTCCCTCTCCCACTCACTTTCCCTCTCCTTGCCTCTTCTAAATTATACGCTAATTACCCTTTCTAATCCCCTACCCCCCACCCCCACACACATACCTCAAAAAAAAAGAAAAAAAAGACAAGCTATAATATTCTTTCCCCACCACATTTTCTTCCCCTCATAACAAAATCCAACTTTATGCCCAATCTCTCCCTTAGCACCTTCTCCCCAGCGCCCTAACCTCCCCTCTACAATATCTCCCCACCACGACCTCTTTCTACGACAATCTCTTTACCTTCTTCACTAACGACCTTCTCCTCCCCATCATTATAATCTCTCCTCCCCAACCCGTAACAATCTAGCCTCCCCACAATCGCCTCCCATTAACATTATC
>NW_028234421.1:13577729-13580229 GCF_977035675.1 Penaeus japonicus | reverse complement strand
TACTCACCATATCTTTACGGTAGGTACTCATTTAGGTCATGATACCATTACTCACCATATCCTCACGCTAGGTACTCATGTAGGCCACATCATTACTCACGCTGTCTGGTCACTGTGTACTCACCTAGAAAGAAAGAAAATGTGTTGTAAAAAAAACAGAATAAGTTCGTTAGGGAAAGGTGACGATAATAAGAATAAGAAATGATAATAATAATGCCATAGATGAAGGTTTTGTTCTTCATTTTCTTTTCGTTGTTTTTCTTCAGAAATATATTTGTTTTTTCCCTCCTCTTGTTTTTCATTGTTGTGTTTTTGTATCATCCATTACTCGTATTTACTTTTATTTCATTTTTTTTCTTCTTTATCTCCCTTTCTTTTCTTGTCACCTTCTTTTCCCTTTTCTCTCCTTTCCTATTCTATTTTCTTGTTAGTCTCCCTTTTTACAACATTTTCCTCACGTCTTTCCCTTTCCTCCCTTTACCCTTTTTTTTCTTTCATTTATCCTTCTCTCATTTCTTGTCTGTCTCCCATTTCTCGCCTCGCATTTAATTTTATTTTCATTTTCTTGTCCCTTTTCTTGTGCTTCTCCCTTTTCTCAACAGTTTCCTCACACACCCTCCTTCTTCTCCCTTTCTCTCGCTCCTCCCCTATTCATGGCGACCCTTTCTTTTCTGCCTTTCCCTTTCCATTGAATTACGTGCCGGTGAAAGAATATTAACGAGGAGAGATCC
Source organism: Penaeus japonicus (assembly GCF_977035675.1). Taxonomy (NCBI): domain Eukaryota; kingdom Metazoa; phylum Arthropoda; class Malacostraca; order Decapoda; family Penaeidae; genus Penaeus; species Penaeus japonicus. Next base: position 13,579,498 of record NW_028234421.1, on the reverse strand, counting down.
CCGGGGGCTCAGGCCGGGTCTCTCTCTTCCTCTTCCTCTCTCTCTCTCTCTCTCTCTCTCTCTCTCTCTCTCTCTCTCTCTCTCTCTCTCTCTCTCTCTCTCTCTCTCTCTCTCTCTCTCTCTCTCATTCTCCCTCCACTTTCACACCCATCCCCACCACCGCATCCGCATCCGCATCCACCTCTACCTCCACCTCCACCTCTACCTCCACCTCCACCTCCACCTCCACCTCCACCTCCACCTCCACCTCCACCTCCACCTCCACCTCCACCTCCACCTCCACCTCCACCTCCGCCTCCACCTCCACCTCCACCTCCACCTCCACCTCCATCTTTATCTCCAATTCCACCTCCACCTCCACCTCCCCCTACCCCACCCCCTCCCCTTCCCCTTCCCCTTCCCCTTCCCCTTCCCCTCCCCTCCTCCTCCCCCACCCCTTCCCCCTCTTCGTAATACCCTAAGAAAAAAAAAGGGGAAACAAACAAAAAAACTCCCAGTCCCCCAGTCCTTCGTCCCCGCAGCTCATCTCGGCGCGGAGAAATAGATGGAGATTCATCTCGTCTTCTTCATCCCAGTGACGTGCAGCATCCACCGCCTCATCGCTTCCTGTCTACTCTCAGAGTTGGAGTTTTTTTGTTGTCGTTGTTGCTGTTGTTTTTCTTATGCTGAAGCTCGTTGGGTGCGAGTGTGTGTATTTTGTGGGTGTTTGTGTGTTTATATGTGTGTGTATGTTTGTTTGTGTGTGTGTGTGTGTGTGTGTGTGTGTGTGTGTGTGTGTGTGGCAGAGAGAGAGTGAGAGAGAGAGAGAGAGAGAGAGAGAGAGAGAGAGAGAGAGAGAGAGAGAGAGAGAGAGAGAGAGAGAGAGAGAGAGAGAGAGAGAGAGAGAGAGAGAGAGAGAGTGTGTATGTGTGTGTGTGTCGGAACAATAACAAAATATAAGCCATCCTTCCCGCCGATCCTCCGCTTCCAAGGACTTTCCCCGCAGGAGGCTCGGTGGGTGCGGGCGCGCGCGAGAGACGGATTGCCGCTCCGGTTGGCCTCGCCTCCTTGATATATAAGACAATAATCTTTTATCGGCCAGCCTGTATAACACGAAGATACATGGCGGACGCCCCCCTCCCCACCCTCCTTCACCCATTACCATAGCCCCCCTCCCCTACCCTGCCTTCTTGGCTACACAACGCTACATGGAAGAACTCGTAAGTCATTGGAGGAGGAGGAAGAGGAGGAGGAGGAGAAGGAGGTAGAGGAAGAGGTAGAAGAGAAGATAGACGAGGAGTTGGAAGAGGAGGAGGAGGAGGAGGAGGAGAAGGAAGAGGAAGAGGAAGAGGAAGAGGAAGAGGAAGAGGAGGTAGTGGAGGTGGAGGTGGAGGTGGAAAAGGAGGAACTCATAAGTCTTTGGTGGGGAGAGGAGCAGGAGGAGGAGGAGGAGGTAGAGGAGGAGGTGGAGGTGGAGGAGGAGGAGGAGGAGGAGGAGGAGGAGGAGGAGGAGGAGGAGGAGGAGGAGGAGGAAGAGGAAGAGGTAGAGGAGGAGGTGGCGAAGGAGGAGGAAGAGGTAGTGGTGGTGGAGGTGGTGGTGGAGGTGGTGGTGGAGGTGGAGGTGGAGGTGGAGGTGGAGGTGGAGGTGGAGGAGGAGGTGATGGTGGTTGTGCTGAAGTTGGAGAAGCAACTCGTAAGTCTTTGGTGGGGAGAAAAGGAGGAGAAGGAAGAGAAGGTGAAAAAGGAGATGGAGGTGGAGGTGGTTAAAGAAGGAAGAAGAAAAAGAAGGA
>NW_028234421.1:13558972-13560129 GCF_977035675.1 Penaeus japonicus | reverse complement strand
GGCAAGACAACAAAGCCCTCACGTCCGTCCATGAGTTGTGCGAGTACCTGCGGCGGTGCCCCTTCCCCCAAGGCATCCCCTCTCCTCCCCCTCCCCCTCCGACCTCCGATAACGCCCCAAGATTTAAGACGCACCAAATTGCCACTTGTTTTGCCCCGTCGACGCAATTTGAGAAGTCATGGCGGTCCTAATGACCCTTCCTACCCCCACCTCCGCCCTCACCCCTATTCCTACTCCTAATAGTTCCTTCCCTTCCCTTCACTCCTTACTCCTTACTTCGTCTCCCTTTGGCTTTCCTTCTTACTTTCCACTCTTGCTATCCCTGCCCCTTCCCTTACCCCTGCTTTTCCTTCCTTACTCGTTCTTCTCCCTAAAGCTACTCCTACCCCTTCCCTTCCCTTCCCTTCACTCCTTCCTCTTCCCCTTCCCGCCCCTTTCCCTTCTCCACTCCTGTTCCTTCCCCTATTCCTTTTCCCACCTTCCTCCAATCTCCCCCCTTACGTTCCCCTCTTCCCATTATCCACAGCCGCATCCCTTCCCCCTTCCTCCATCCTTCCTATTTCCCCTTCCCTTTCCCCCTTTTCCTTACCCACTTCCCACCCTTCCCACTCTTTTCCTCCCCCATCCCTCTTCCCCTTCCCCCTTTCCCCCTCTTTAATCAACATCCCCTTCCCTTCTTCTTCCCCCTTCCCCATTCTCCCTTCCCCCATCCACCCTTCCTCCTTTCACCCCCTCCTCTCCGACCTACAGAAGAAAGTTAATGAGGAAACTAGCAAACGACCCAATATAATGGGGTTTTACGTCTGCTCCTTAACTGCTCCCAATTAGGATAAAAAACGTAGGTCTTCGGGGAGACTCAACCAGATAATACCAGGTTTTAGCAAGAAAGACAGGATGAACGTTAACAGTAAAAGAAAGAAAGAAAATTGTGCAAATAAAAGATAGATTAAAAAATAAAGGACAAACTATTTATTAAAAACGGAAAGACGAAATCTATGAAAAAAGTAATAATGAAAATAACATAAATAAAAACACGGATGAGGAAAAAAAAAAAAAAATTCATCGCAACATCAGTAATAATAACCATCAAAATAGATAATATACACATACAATCTTTCAACAAGTACAGATCCAGAAAGTCAGGCATAATCTCTTCT
>NW_028234421.1:13546472-13556472 GCF_977035675.1 Penaeus japonicus | reverse complement strand
GGCAGGGGAGGAGGGGAGGTGGAAGTGGTGGCAGGAGAGGAGAGGAGAGGAGGAGGTGGTAGTGGTGGTGGCAGGGGAGGAGGGGATGGAGGCGGTAGTGGTGGTGGCAGGGGAGGGGGGAGGTGGAGGTGGTGGCAGGGGAGGAGGGGATGGAGGCGGTAGTGGTGGTGGCAGGGGAGGGGGGAGGTGGAGGTGGTGGCAGGGGAGGAGGGGAGGTAGAAGTGGTGGCAGTAGAGGAGGGGATGGAGGCGGAAGTGGTGGCGGCAGGAGAGGAGGGGAGGAGGAGGTGGTGTTGGTGGAAGTGGAGCAAAAAATGGAGAGAGGTAGTGGTGGTAGTGACAAGGGAGGAGGAGACGGATGAGGTGATGGGATGGAAAAAGACTGAGGCGGTGGTGATGGTGGCAATGGTAGGAGAGGAAAAGATGGAGGAAGAGGTCATGGTGGTGGCAAGAGATGGAGGAGGTATCAGCAGAGGAGGAAGAAATCGAGGATATGGTCGTGGTAAAAATAAGGACAGAAGGAGGAGGGAGGGAGGGAGGGAGGGAGGGAGGAAAGGAGGGAGGGAGGAGCTGAAGGGGGAATAGGCGTAATCGAATAGAAGAGTGTCCCTACAAACATTACCTAACCGAATAAGTAAGGACACGGAGCAAACGTAACGGTAGTTAGCAAGACCACTAAAACTTAACACCAATATCATTATTATCAATAATATCGAATCACCACCACAAAATCAGACGGAAACCAACCATCCACAGCAACATCCAAGTTCATAAGGTTCTCCATCAGCTTCGACAATGCAAGATTTCCGACCATGTCTCTCAGGATCTTCTCGTATCCTCCCCCCCCCCTTTCCCCCCATTGGCAGTGCTTTAATTAGGGACATTCAGCCTCGCAGGGATTACTAACGTGGGCCGACGCTTCCCTGGCTTCCCCTGGCTTCCCCCTGCTTCCCCTGCCTTTCCCTGCCTTTCCCTGCCTTTCCCTGACGCCTTGAGAGTTTGAGATAAGGGTATCCGCTCTTTTGCTACCTCTCCCATCGCTTTCTCTTTCTTTCTTTCTTTCTTTCATTCTTTCCTTTCTCTCTCTCTCTCTCTCTCTCTCTCTCTCTCTCTCTCTCTCTCTCTCTCTCTCTCTCTCTCTCTCTCTCTCTCTCTCTCTCTCTTTGTTTTCTCTCTCTCATCGCATATTTGTGTGTGTGTGTGTGTGTGTGTGTGTGTGTGTGTGTGTGTGTGTGTGTGTGTGTGTGTGTGTGTGTGTGTGTGTGTGTGTGTGTGTGTGTGTGTGTGTGTGTGTGTGTGTGTGTGTGTGTGTGTGTGTGTGTGTGTGTGTGTGTGTGTGTGTGTGTGTGTGTGTGTGTGTGTGTGTGAGTGTGTGAGAGAGAGAGAGAGAGAGAGAGAGAGAGAGAGAGAGAGAGAGAGAGAGAGAGAGAGAGAGAGAGAAAGAGAAAGAGAAAGAGAAAGAGAAAGAAAGAGAAAGAGGGAGAGAGAGAGACACAGAGACCCATCAACCGAAGAAAATCCTAGTCACAGTAATGGATACACTCTCTATATCGCAACAACACTAAGACCTTCCTATCAACTCATTGTAACATTAGTAACAATCGTATTTGGAAACCATTCGCTGTAAGAGCTTCCTTTCTCCCTCCCTCCCTCCCTCCCTCCCTCCCTCCCTCCCTCCCTTCTTCCCTCACTCTCTCTCTCTCCCTCTCTCTCTCTCTCTCTCTCCTTCCCTCCTTCCCTCCCTCCCTCCCTCCCTTCCTCCCTCCTTCCCTCCCTCCCTCTCTCCCTCTCTCCTTCCCTCCCTCTCTCCCCTCCCTCCCTCCCTTCCTCCCTCCCTCCCCTCCTTCCTCCCTTCATTCCACCCCCACCCCTTCACCCCCCATCCATTTGCCATTTCCTCGCGCTCTTGTCAGCCTCCTTGTCACGGCCTTGACACCTGTCAGTCGAGGCTTCCGCTGGCTGAGAGAACCGGTGTCGCGCGGGCTCGGGTCAAAGCATCATTGGGGGAATGGGTTGATGGGTTGATGAGGGGGGGAGGGGGAAGGGGGGATGGGTTGGCGGGGGGAGGGGAAGGGAGAATGGGTTTACGAGCGTGTGGGTGAGGAGGGAAGGAGGAATGGGTTGACGAAGGGGGAGTATGGGGGCAGCGAAGGGGGTAGGAGTAGGATGTGGGGAGGTTGACGAAGAGAGGGATAGGGTGTGTGTGGGAATGGGGAGAATGAATGGGTTGACGAGGGTAGGGATAGGGGAGGGTGGAAAGAGGAGGGAGGGAGGGAATAATAGTAATGATAACAATAATGATAATAATGATAATGATAATAATGATATTAATAATGATAATAATGATAATGATAATAATGATAATAACAATAATAATAATGGTAATAATAATAATAATAATAATAATAATAATAATAACGACAACAATTACAAATAACCAATAAGAGAGAACAGAGGAGAAAAAAAAATGTCTCGAAAATGACCATGTACCCACCTACTTCCCCAACCTCCATTAACCCCCCAACATAACGTCCCCCATACATCTCACGCCCCCCCCCACCCCCCACCCCAACCATCCCTCTAAAGATCTCATCTCGCAGTGCCTTGGATGCTGAATCTTACGACGCGCTGACCCGACCGCTTCTCTCCCGCTGCGAGATATGGGTAAGAGGAGGGAGGAGGAGGAAGGGAAGAGAGAAGGAGGGAGGAAGGGGAGAGAGAAGGAGGGAGGAAGAGTGTACTGACCAGCTAGCACGGATTACTATTTGCGCAAATCCCCATGCCTTCAAATAGCTGCGTTATTCGCACTATGGGTCTCGCGTGGCTTGAAGCCTGTTCGAAGCAGGGAATGATTTAAGTTTAGCTATGACTGAGAGAAAGAGAAAGAGACAGAGAGAGGGAGAAGGCAGGAACAAGAGCATGTGTGTGTGTTTGCGGCTCCTTACATAACTCGCCGGCCACAGAGTACAAAGTCACGTATTTTCCCGTTTCGTTGTCCAAGTGTGGAAAAGATGTGACCTGGACAATTATACTAATGATTTATATTGCATGTCGATATAAGATAAAAAATAATAATAATAATTCAGCTCAGATAATTGATTATATACTTTTGTGTTCTGATTTATGTTATTTTTCTTGGCTATTCAATGAACTTCTCATTAAAGCCAGTGTTTCTATAGCAATAATGTCTAAGGACATATACGCCTCAGTTCAAATTTCACAGACGCTGTAAGAGAGAAACAAGGAGGGACGGAGGGAGGGAAGGAGAGATGGTGGGAACGAGTGAAAAGAGAGAGAGGGAGAGAGAGAGAGAGAGAGAGAGAGAGAGAGAGAGAGAGAGAGAGAGAGAGAGAGAGAGAGAGAGACGAGGAAGGGAAGAAGAAGAAAATGAAGTAGATGGTAGACACAGAAAGAGGGGGAGAGAGAAAAAAAGAAAGAGAGAGAGAGAGAGACGAGGAAGTGAAGAAGAAGAAGGTAGACACAGAAAGAGGGGGGAAAAGAGAGAAAAAGAGAGAGAGAGAGAGAGAGAGAGAGAGAGAGAGAGAGAGAGAGAGAGAGAGAGAGAGAGAGAGAGAGAGAGAGAGAGAGAGAGAGAGAGAGAGAGCGTTCCCTAATCCCCAACAGAGCTGCACAGTCACCCGTCCCAACCTTCGTTTTCTTTTGTTCAACGCGCGTGCGTGATACCCCCTCCTCCTCCCACATCTCTCTTTCCTCTCTTCCTACTTACCTCTTCTTCGTCCTCTTCCACTTGCCTATTCCTCTCTCCTCCCTTCCCCCACCCTACCCTTTTCCTTCACTAACAACTCTTACTTCTACTTCCTCATTTTCCTCTCCCTATTTCTTCTTCTTTTCGACCTCGTCCTCCACTTCTGTCTCTCTTCTGCTGCTGCTGCCGTCGCCTCCTTCCTCTTCCTTCCTTCTTTCCTCTTTTTCTCCTCCACTCCACTCTCCCCTCCCCCCTCACTCTACCTCTCCCTCTCTCTTCCTCTCTCTCTCCACCTCCACCCACCCCATCCCCCACCCCCATCCCCATCCCTCCCCTCCTCCCCCTCCCCCTCCACCCCACCAGCACGCAGACCGAGCGGCGTCCAGCAGGCTTATTCACCTGCCTCGGGTAAGACAATCCCCAGCACACAAGCCTTGGACACGACCACGTCATCTTCGACTCAGTGTCTTCGCGTTCTTGATCTCTCTCCTACCCTTCCTCTCTCTCTCTCTCTCTCTCTCTCTCTCTCTCTCTCTCTCTCTCTCTCTCTCTCTCTCTCTCTCTCTCTCTCTCTCTCTCTCTCTCTCTCTCTCTCTCTCTCTCGTTCTCTTTCTGTTTTTTTTTTTCACTCTCTCTCCTGATATTGTGATTTCTCTTTCCTTCTCTCTAACTTTCTTCCTTTCTCTCAATTTCATTTTCTCTTCTTCCTCCTTCTCCTCCTCCTCTTCCCTTTTCAGGCCCTCCTCTTCCACCTCCCCCTCTCCCATTCCTCCCGTTTCCCCTTCCCCTCTTCTTCCAATTCTCTCCTCTCCTTCCGCCTTCCCCTCTTCTTCCTCTCACTCCTCCTCATCCAAATCCCACTCCACCTCCCCTTCCCTCCCCCTCCACCTACCCCTACCCCTCCTCCCCCTTTCCCCTCCCCTTCCCCCTCCCCCTCCCCCTCCACCTACCCCTACCCCTCCTCCCCCTTTCCCCTCCCCTTCCCCCTCCCCCTCCCCCTCCCCTCTTTCAGATCACTCGACTCCGCCGTCAGAATAACAACTGACAAGCGTCATCTCGTTGGCATTCATCTGTCACGGATTGGCGCCTTCAAATCGTCTCTCCCCTCCCCCCACCCGCCCAGCATTCCGTGCAAGGCCTAAGGTTTGCGCGTGTGTGTGTGTAGTGTAGTGTGTGTGTGTGTGTGTGTGTGTGTGTGTGTGTGTGTGTGTGTGTGTGTGTGTGTGTGTGTGTGTGTGTGTGTGTGGTTGTGTGATATATATATATATATAAATATACATATATATATATATATATATATATATATATATATATTTATATGTATACATTTACATATACATACATATATATATACATATATCTATTCATATAAATAGATAGACAGACGAACCAAAACGTTCATAAGAACCTATGCAGGCCCAACCGCAAGCGCTTTCTCCGGCGCCCCTTCCCTCTCGCCGCTCCCTCTACCGCCCACCGACCTCGTCTCACGCCCTCTTAAGCACGTCCCAAGGGTCGGCCTGAGACCCTATGAAAGCGCCCCCAGGGAAGGCTCCGTCATTAATGTTGCTGGTGAACCACTAGACCCCAAGAGCACAAAGCAGGCTAGGGACACGCCCCTCGCGACTCGGAAATAGGCCTCTTCTTCTTCTTCGTCTTCTCTTCCTTCTTCTTCTCCTTCTTTTCTTCCTTCTCCTTCTTCTCAAACTTTTTATTTTTCTTTTTTTCTCCTCCTTCTCTTTCTTCTTCGTCTTCTTCTTCTTCTTCTTCTCCTCCTCCTCCTCCTCCTCCTCCTCCTCCTCCTCCTCCTCCTCCTCCTCCTCCTCCTCCTCCTCCTCCTCCTCCTCCTCCACCACCATTTCCTTGTCCCCCTCTTCCTCCTCAACCAACATTTCCTTCTCCACCTCCTCCTCCTTCACCAACATTTCCTTTTTCCCCTCCTCCTCCACCACTATTTCCTTTTCCTCCTCCTCATCCTCCTCATCCTCGACCACTATCCCCCCCTCCCTCCGCATCCACCACCTCAACTTCTACCCCATCCCTATCCCTATACCCACCCACCCCCTCTCCACCTTCACCTCCAACACTACCACACCAACACCTCTTCCTCCACCACCACTTCAACCTCCACCTTCACTTCCACCTCTTCTCCCTCCTCTTCCACTTTCTCCAACATCTCCGCCACTTCTTTTACTTCCTCCTCCACCTCACAACTCGTATGTGTTGAAGCCACTGGACTATATTTTTATTTGTGTTTTGTATCCCTTTTTCAACTTCAAAGAGTAAGGTTCAAAGAAAAATAATTATTTCATATTCCAAGTTTCAGATGAAGTAACCTAAACCGGCATTATATATATAAAAAATATATATAAAGTGAAGAAAAAAAACACACAAATCAAACATTTTCATTTCTGCTTTGTTCCAACGCGGGTTCCAAACACGGAAAAGGCTAGACATATTTAACAAAGAAAACAACAAATAAACCGCAGCTTCTTTGATCTTTCACAAACGATCAAAAAAACAAAACCACAAACGATAACCCAACACCAGCCATTGCCTCAAAAAAAAAACTTATTATATACAACGGCAACAAAAAACAAACAAATCTTTAAAAAGTCGGACAGTTGGACAATCAGCTGAAGCCTCACCATTGCAGGGTAATGGGGGAGAGGGGGGGGCAGGTTGTACGGAAGCAGGGAGGAGAGGGAGCAAAGAGGGGTGAGAGAGGAGAGAGAACAAGGTGGATGGGAGGAAAAATGAGGAAGGGAAGGAGGGGAGCACAGAGGGAAGAAGGAGTAGAGCGAAAAAGAAGTAGGATTGATGGGAGTAAGAAGGGAGGGGGAGTGAAAGGAGGAAGAAATCTGGGAGAGAGGGAGTAGGGAGAAGAGGTGCCGAAGTGGGAAAGAAGAGAATCTATATATGGGAGACCACACGTGTCAGGAAGAGAAGGGGGGAGGGGAGTATGGATTTGTGTGTGTGTGTGTGTGTGTGTGTGTGTGTGTGTGTGTGTGTGTGTGTGTGTGTGTGTGTGTGTGTGTGTGTGTGTGTGTGTGTGTGTGTGTGTGCGTATGCGACTACTGTACCTGCACCTGTACCTGTCCTTGAATTTCTATTGGTACCTGTGCGTGTGCCTGCGTGTGAATGGGAATCAAAGGGAGAGACGTTCCATTCCCGAGAGCCCCGTGACCTCGCCTGTGCGCCCTGCCTAATGGAAAGGTCAACTCCTTCGCTCTGACTTCCCCGGTCGCTTCCGCCTGTCGTGGAAATCCCGGTGGCGAGCGCGGGGGCAGGGACGCAAGACTCGCTGGCTTGGCTTTTTTCCACTTTCGCTGCGGATTCTGCGGTGATGTGTTGGTTTTCGCTATTGTTCGCTTTCTTTTTTTCGTTTTTATCTTTTATTTCTTGTTAGATTTTCTTCCTTCTTTTCTTCCTTTTTTCCTCTCTATTTTCATTTATCTTTTATTCTCTATTCTTTTTCTATTTCTTACTTTTTTTGGTTTATTATCATTCTTATTATCTATTATTTATCATCATCATTATATCATTATCATCAGTATTATTATATTTATCATTATCATCATTCTTTCAATTTATCAACTTTATCCCTACCACCATCACCACCAACTGGACCAACATCAACACATGTGAGATGTACTTTAAGTGCCACTTGAGGACAGGCTTCTTTCCACGTGGCTACCGCATGGTGGTCTGGCCCATGCCCACGTGGAAGAAGGGAAAACTCGACTAGGAATCTATCTATAGCCGACCCGGCAGGGCAGGTATAAAGGTTGACCTGGGGGTCAGTCAGTCAGACTCACTTCCTCACTGACTCCTGCACTTACCTTCCGACAGGCGAAGCAGCCAGCTGCCGCTCCCGCCTCTGCCGAGAGACACACCAGCCTAACAAGAGACGTCCGACAAGTCATCGCTACCCATGTAATTACCATCATATACGTGTGCTGTTATCCACCAATAAAGGAATCAGGAACTACCAGACTTTGACTTAAAAACTTCTTTTGTGAGTACATCTCACAAACTGGTGCGCCCTTCGCAAAGTGGTTGCAGCGATGGGAACCCCCACAACCTCACAAACTGGTGGCCACGATGGGACCCATTCTACACACCATCACAAACTAGTGCCAGTGAGGGATCGTGCCCATCTCCTATTTTAATTCCACAGATTTCTTAGAAATTCGCGCATGAGCACTGAATTTATTTGTTTTGAGATTCATGTCTTCTCTCACTGGATATTAACTGCCCTTCTTATTCCAGGCCTCTCATCACAAACCAAAATATCCTGCACGTTCTCTGAAATTCAGACTCGGTATACCTATATTTACTCTACGAATGTCGCATACCGCTCTTTACCTTTCAGAACTACTATAGCCAAGGTCATGTGCATATCGAATACAATATGCATCTGTTAACTTTCCTTTATTCCAGTAACCTATTTTTATGTTATGAGTGTTGCAGTGGAATTAATGTCTTCTTTAGAGACATAGAATTGCAGAGGTTGGTTACCAGCTTATAACTTACTTGACCCATTCTGCACTGTTATTACATATTCCCTGTAGAATGTGTCGGATAAGCTACATGCCACATCATCTGTTGATGCAACGCAGGTAGGAACAATCAAGTTAAGTTAATCCTAATTAATTCAGTTTTGTCTAGAATTGACATATTTTGATACATCTATAATCATGCAATATCTATACACCTCTACCTCCCATCCTACTCTTTTGGCACTGCCAATCATCCATGCAATGTTATGTGTCGGGCACTACATTATGACCTCATTCCAGGTCTGCAAGTTGAAGATGATTCCATCAGAACGGCTTGGCAAACCAGCCTTGTCAACTTTGATGTCCCAATCAGGATGGACGATCACCAAGAACGTTAAATTTTCACAATTACGATGAAAAAGAGATATAGTAAAAGCACGTACTATTTCTCTCGTCCCTTCATTTCGTTCTTTTTGCCCATGCATGACCAATATTTTGATGCTATATATCTTTGGTAGTGGAGGACAACTTGCGCAGGTAGCCGAACAACATGAAGAGTATATTGTATGTTTATATATGATATTAAATACAACAATAGATCAATATACATATATTACATGAATCATGCTCTAACTAGTGAGGCAATCACTGGGTCAGATCAGTTCAACTTTGATTGACAGGTAATTCACACCTAGCTGCCTTCCCAATTACACTGACCATCAAAAGAGCTGAATACCTTTGACTACCATGCCCCTACATTCCAGACTACCTTCTCGCGTAACCACTACTGGGGATGGCTGAATGGTAACCCTTCCATGTAACCGGTATGTCTGGAACATATGTCAGACTATCTGTATTATGGAATAAACCTGAATTGTATAAAACTTGTGTCTGGCATCACATACCTATTTTGTGTGGGTTATTAGTCCCAACAGACTAAGACAAACTGGTGGCAGCGTTGGGATGTCCATTCTGCACCTCTCACATAGTGGTTGCACACTATCTCTGCCTCTCCCTCACCCTCACTCTCACCATCCTCCACTTCTACCACAATCTCCTCCACGTACCTCCCTTTTCACTTCCACCACCACCTTCTATACCTCCACCATCTACTCCTCCATCTATATATTTACCACCCCTTGTGTCCATGTATAAGTACCAGCATGTATTTGTATGTTAAGTGATAGAAAGAGGGGAAAAGACTGAGAGGGAGAAGAAGAGATAAAGAGAGAGAGAGATGGTGTTTAAGAACACAAAACACATACACCCATGTGGGAGAAAAGATTTAAAAGTGCTTTATGCATGAATAAATAACAATGAGTATTCAATAACAATTAATTAATTAACAATTAGCAAATAATTAAATAACAATTAATAATTAATGAGTAATTAATAACAAGGGACGGAATCTATCTATCTTCTTTCGAGTGAAAATGCAATTATCAATGTCATTAAGGTTATCAGTGCAGAAAAATACAAATTTGACATAACATAATACTGATAAACAAAGAAATAAGAATAATCACTAATTAAAATAATTACTAATAATGAAAACAATTACAGGAACTGTGATACCCTTGACAAAAGCAATGACAAAAGAACAAATCATTTGATGATAACACAAACTACAAGAAAATAACAAAAGAAATATTAATCGTAACAATAATAACAAGAAAGCAGTATATTAACAGATACTAACTGATAATTGTTATATTCGGCCATTCAGAAATAAAATAACAAAAACAAAAATAACCATAACAATAATAAAATAACGATACTCAGCGAAACAGTAA
>NW_028234421.1:13523972-13533972 GCF_977035675.1 Penaeus japonicus | reverse complement strand
GTGTGTGTGTGTTTGTGTGTGTGTGTGTGTGTGTGTGTGTGTGTGTGTGTGTGTGTGTGTGTGTGTGTGTTTGTGTGTGTATGCCTCATATAAAAGGGTGTATATTTCCCCTCCTTTCTTCCCCTTACTGTTCCTTCTCTCATGAAATGCCAGTCTCTTTATTCCCTTTCTTGCCTCCAATCCTTCACATAAAACTAACAACGCCAAGCCTAATTCGCAACAGTCCCATTCATTATCATGTAACTGAATGGCACTAAAGCCCCACTCGGATGTATTTTAGCCTACCCTCAGTCTTCCAGTATTTCTTCGTCTTCTTTCCCTTCCCCTATTGTTTGCTATTACTCACCCATCCAATTTTCCCCTCTTCCCATCCTTTCCCCTCCTCTTCCTTCTCTTCACCGGCCTTCCTCGGAGGTAATTGGTCCCCTCGGGAGCAACACAGACAGGCCGATAAGGACACGTGGTGAGGGGAGTGTAAGGTGCGGGCAAGGAGCGGGGAGAAGGGAGGAGGGGAGGAAGAGAGGTGAGGGGAGAGGGATGGGGATGAAGAGGGATGAGAGGGAAGGGGAGAGGACAGATGAGGGGAAGGGGGGATGAGGGGAAAAGAGGGATGAGAGGAAAGTGTAGGAGAGGAAGGGAGAAGAAGGGTGAAGGGAAAGGGGAGATGAAGAAGAGAGGAAGTGGGGTGAAGGGAATAGAAAGAAATGAGGGGAGAGGGAAAGGGAGGAAGAGGAAGGAGGGGAGAGGGGAGGGGAGGAAGAGGTCACCTTGCAAGAACCCGCTGAGTCGGAGTCACAAAGACGCCGTTGTCAGGTCTTCAAAATACCTCCACCTCTCCCTCTCCTGGTAAATTAAGTGCTCTTGTTCCCCGTGTCCCTTTGAACCCAGAGGGCGTCCCTGCGCCTAGGGTTTTTACGACTTCCACGGCTTTCAAAAACCGTACCTGTGAGGGGGGTTGTTGAGGTTGATATCCCGTGCTCTGGGGCCCTGCATGCTGCTGATATTTCAGCTGTTTTCTTTCTACCCTTTCTTTCTCTTCTTTTCTTTCCTTCCTCTCTTGTTACACTTTTGCTCGTTGTCTTATTTTGTGTCCGTTTTTTTTTCTTTCTTTCTTTTTTTTTTATAAAGTTCACTTTTATCTTTCTTCCTCTCGTTCTTGTCTCATTTTCGAAACACTCTCTTGTATTATATCCTGGTCACGTCTTCCATTACCAAGGATGTTTAATAACAACTCTAAGAGAAGGAATATAATCCATGATAATATGCGTATCTGTTTCTCAAGGCCATTATTGTACCTTCACTTACTTAGTCATGATCTTATGGAGAGATATTCTATATATATGATCTACTGAATCACCTTCAATACAGCAACAGACCAAACAGCATGACAAACTCAACACTTGCATTTGTAAGTCACGAATTTCTATCTTTATAACTAGTTCCATTTGGCATATGTAATTTTCAGCGCCACTTTCAAGTTCAGCGCAATCACTTGTACTATAACTAAAACGGACACTTATATCTGTCGGATCAGCATCACCTCAAGTGCTAAGTTTCGTGTAACCCTATTTTAATCGCTAGTTCTAACTATACCACAAGTGCTACTTTTTACGCGACCTCAAGCGCTACTTCCAACACCACCTCAAGCGCTATATCTAACATCACCTCAAGCGCTATCGGAGACACTGCATCAACGCGTTCCACCAACACCACCTCAAGTGCTATTTCCAACACCACTTCAAGTGCTACTTCCAACACCACCTCAACCGCTACTTCAAACACCACCTCAACCGCTACTTCCAACACCGCCTCAACCGCTACTTCAAACACCACCTCAACCGCTACTTCCAACACCGCCTCAACCGCTACTTCAAACACCACCTCAACCGCTACTTCAAACACCACCTCAACCGCTACTTCAAACACCACCTCAACCGCTACTTCAAACACCACCTCAACCGCTACTTCCAACACCGCCTCAACCGCTACTTCCAACACCACCTCAACCGCTACTTCCAACACCACCTCAACCGCTACTTCAAACACCACCTCAACCGCTACTTCAAACACCACCTCAACCGCTACTTCCAACACCGCCTCAACCGCTACTTCAAACACCACCTCAACCGCTACTTCAAACACCACCTCAACCGCTACTTCAAACACCACCTCAACCGCTACTTCCAACACCGCCTCAACCGCTACTTCAAACACCACCTCAACCGCTACTTCAAACACCACCTCAACCGCTACTTCAAACACCACCTCAACCGCTACTTCCAACACCGCCTCAACCGCTACTTCAAACACCACCTCAACCGCTACTTCCAACACCACCTCAACCGCTACTTCCAACACCACCTCAACCGCTACTTCCAACACCACCTCAACCGCTACTTCCAACACCACCTCAACCGCTACTTCCAACACCACCTCAACCGCTACTTCCAACACCACCTCAACCGCTACTTCCAACACCACCTCAACCGCTACTTCCAACACCACCTCAACCGCTACTTCCAACACCACCTCAACCGCTACTTCCAACACCACCTCAACCGCTACTTCAAACACCACCTCAACCGCTACTTCCAACACCACCTCAACCGCTACTTCCAACACCACCTCAACCGCTACTTCCAACACCACCTCAACCGCTACTTCCAACACCACCTCAACCGCTACTTCAAACACCACCTCAAGTGCTACTTCAAACACCACTTCAAGTGCTCCCGAAGACACGCATCAACTCGCCCTTCCAACACCACCTCTCCCGGCCCTATCTCCCACACCAGCCTCGAGCGGGACAAACAAAATATCTCATCGGACCGACATGGACTATCTCACGCCCATCACGCCCTTGAGACCCTATAACTCCTATGGGCGGGGACGACATGAGAGAGGCAGAGGCAGAATGTGAGGGGAGAGGTAGAAGGAGAACAAAGTTATACGGAAAAAAGGGTGGGAGGATGTGAGGGGAAAGGTAGACAAGAATTATATAATACGAATAATACGTTTAAGAGGGAAATACGTATAAAAGGAGGGGAGACGTGAGGGGAAAGGTAGACAAGAATAATATGATATTGATAATACGTCTAAGAGAGAAAATACGTAAAAATGGGGAGTTTGAGATAAAAGATATAAAAAAAACGTGATACGACTATTGCGGAGAAAATGACTTTAAAAAAGGGGGGTATGTGAAAGAAACCTTTCCCCTCACAGGAAAACGTAACAGGGAAATTAGGAGGGGGGGATACTAAAAAATAGGGAAAGCATGAGGGGAAAGGTCGCCGAGAAAAAAAGAAAATACGAAATACGTAAAAAATGGGGGGGGGGGGCGAGAGACTACGGAGGACGGGAGGGAGGGAGAATGAGAGAAGAGGTTATATGGCTGCCAAGGGAGGGGGTAGAACGAGGGGAGGACGTGGAGGGGGGTGAGGGAGATGCACGGTTGCTAGGAGAGTGACTGAGTGACGTAGGATGAATCAAAATAGATTAAAATAGGAAGAAGTGGAGGAGGGAGAGTAGGGCGAGGAGGGGGGACGGGAAGAGAGTGAAGGGAGGAGGGAGAAGAAATGGAGGGAGAAAGGAGAAAGGGAAGAGAAGTGGGAGGAAAAGAAGGGGGAGCGAGAAGATGTGCCATCTTCTCGCTCCCCCTTCTTTTCCTCCCACTTCTCTTCCCTTTCTCCTTCTCCGGAAGAAGGAGCGCGAAGGAAAAAGGAAAGAGGAAAGAGGAAGGGGGAAAAGGAAGAAGACAGAGATTCTACCCATCTACTACGATCTCTCTCATCACGTATTTCTCACTGCAAACGATACCAAACAATGCGCAAAATAATACCAGGAAATGACAAGAGAGATCAAGATCAGTTCATGGGTTGAATAAAACGTGAAATAGTGCTTGAAAATGGCACACGTAGAAGCAAAACATGACTGACGTTGAAATAAACACCTGAGAGACTGCTTCCATTGCACGCCTTGTCTGTAACTAGGGGTTGCCAGGGAAACGCAGTTAATTGCTTCAGACAAGGCAAAATACAATCCATGTCGCGCTGTATTTGCACTTCAAAATATCAAATATCTATTCACATCTGAATACTCCTGTCGCTAGTTTCACTGCTATTGGATGCATTATTATTTTTACTAATAAGAATGTAACAATAAATACATGCATTAATACTACTGTTTTTTACTATTGTTACTGTCAGCATTTTTGCTACGATAGTGAATATAACTATTCTTACATTTACTACCACCAACAAAAATAAAATTATTGATGATAACACACACGCAGATACATATCTTATCTGGGTTGTAACTATGGCGTTGGAGGTGCGAAAGCCAAACAAGCTCACGCACGTACGCACATGTGCGTGCACACATACACACATACACACACACACAAACACACACACACACACACATACACACAAACAAACACACAGACACGCACACACAAACAAACATATATATATATATATATATATTTATATATCTATATCTATATCTATCTATCTTTATATATATATATATATATATATATACATATATGTGTGTGTGTGTGTGTAAGTGTATATATATACATATATATATATATATATATATATATATATATATATATATATATTTTTATATATATGTATATGTATATGTATATATATATAAATATATATATATATTTATATATATATATGCATATATGTACATACATATGCATCTCGAGATATATATATATATATATATATATATATATATATATATAGAGAGAGAGAGAGAGAGAGAGAGAGAGAGAGAGAGAGAGAGAGAGAGAGAGAGAGAGAGAGAGAGAGAGAGCAACACAACACAATGCACATTCCCGAGTCGTCAGATTTTTCATAACACTAATACTGGGGTGAGATTTCTCCCTGTTTTGCGCCTGGCAGAAGCCTCCTGGGAGATGCCTCGGAGCAAATAGGAAAATTTCTCATATCGCAACGGGCGCTTTAAGGAACATTATTTTGCTTTAGCTTTGCGCTTTGTTGTTCTTTTGAAACGGAAAATTACGATTGTGATATACGAAATAGAAACACAAGGATAGCAGCATATCGATCTTTTTCTTTGAAATCCAGGAAAGATGATGGATATAATAATAAAATATAAAGAGCTAGCTGGTGAAAGAGTGAGTGAGTGAGTGAGTGAGTGAGTGAGTTAGTGAGTGAGTGAGTGAGTGAGAGAGAGAGAGAGAGAGAGAGAGAGAGAGAGAGAGAGAGAGAGAGGGGGAGAGAGAGAGAGAGAGAGAGAGAGAGAGAGAGAGAGAGAGAGAGAGAGAGAGAGAGAGAGAGAGAGAGAGAGAGAGAGAGAGAGAGGCAGACAGACAGGCAGACAGAGACAGAGAAAGAGAGAGAAAAAGAAATGAAAACAGGAAGAGACAGAGAGAGCGAGAGAGAGATTCTTGTCGCAGCCCCAAACAATGGACTTCCACTGGTTTTGTCCTCCCTCAAACCTACGTCATTACGGCCTCATCAAACGGCCGCCCAAAAGACGTGTGCCGTCGCAACGCGGGATTATGCACACCCCTAGTCCACCTACCCCCCACCCCCCACACCCTACTACTCACCCCCTGTCCTTCCTTCCCCTCACCCTCCTGCACTGTCCTTAGGTGAGCGAATATGCCAAAGCCCATGAAAAGGGTCACTGGGGTCATTATGGTGAATGGGTTCGGCTTTTGTGGTTGCGTAAAAGTTGGTGTTCGAGGCTGAACGGGAGGCTGAGACGGAAAAAGGTAGGCCTATGGACTTTTGGCATGTCCTTTTGGATGAGAATGAGTGTAATTCGTAATACCTTATCTTAATTTTCTTTCTCTCTCACTCTTCCTTCTCTCGTGTGTGGGATGATTATTTTCAGTCAAAAGTACAAACAAAGCCGTACCTATTATCCGTCCAGACAAACAAACAACAGAAAAGGTACCCTCTGCTATATTCCTTTCCTTGCTGTTTCCCTCCTTCCATAAACACACTCAGTACCTTTCCTCATCCTATCCTTCCCAAGTCTCAACCCTTCTTCTCCACCCCTCCCTCCCTCCCTTCTTCCATCAACTACCCTCTTCCACCCCTTCTACCCAACCTCTCCCTACCTTATACCCAAATATTACCACCCCCATCACCCCTCCCATCGTTTCACACCTTCCTTCCAACTCATCCCTTCCTTCCTCCATTAATTTCCCCTCCCTCTCCCCATCACCCTTCACTCTCTCCTTCACTCCATCAATATCCCCTCCCTCCATTTACAACCTCCCCCATCATCTCTCTCTCCCTCCCTCCCTTCTCCATCACCCTTCCCCTCTCTCCCTCCCTCCTCCATCACCCCTCCCTCCTCCCTCACCCTTCCCTCCCTCCCTCCCTCCTCCATCACCCTTCCCTTCCCTCCCTCCCTCCCTCCCTTCCCCTCCCTCCCTCCCTCCGTCACCTCCCCCCACGCAATATAGAAACCTCCAGGCACTTGAGCGGTGAAAGAGTACCTCCCCGGCAGCGGGTGCGCGCGACAGTTTGTTTGTGTCGGGCCGAACGGGGAGCGGAGACGACACGGCAACGGCGGGGATACAAAAGGCCGCCACTCAGACGACGCCGAGACAAAGGCTAGATCGAGAGGGGGTAGGGTGGGGAGGGGGGGGGAAGGAAGGGGAAAGGAAGGGGGGAAAGGGTTGGTTGGGGGGGGGGGAGACAAGTAGCTATCATCTCTCTTTTTTTTTAATCTATTCTTCTGACATTTTCTTTCTTTCTATTTTTTTTTCTATGTGTACTTTTTTGTGAGTTGTTTGTTGTATTTGTTTCTTGATGTTGTTGTTGTTTTTTTTTTTTTGTCGTCTGATCTCAAGTTTTTTTAAGAGTGGCTATCGATTGTCTAATTATCTACTTCTTCATAAATTTCTTCATCTATTGTCTTTTGTTTTTCTTTAATAAGAATTTTTCCATTTGTTATTCCCATTATTCATATTGCTTTGATATCAACTTTCTCTCTAAAAAGTAGCCATTATCTACCTATTCATCTACCGAAATTACCTATTAATCCAATAACATGTTGAAATTCAGCGATATCAAAGTTAATTCAACTACCTTTGCTTTATTAATACAATATTCTCTTTCCATCCTACATATTTATTCCTTGCATAATCAAAGCAACATTTCCACCTCTTTTGCAGAAAACGGAAGGTCGTGCGCCGGATCCCGTTTTCTTTGACAGAGACAACGCTGGAGATCAAACAGTGCTTAACCTTTTAGTCTCTTATGACATAATCCTCATTAACAATATACATAGGTCCGAGAACTCAACGTTTAAACTTTTTTTTTTCTATTAAATTGTCAAGAATAAAATATAAGAGTTTATGGAATGGTGAGTTTATTTGCTTATTCTCTCTCTCTCTTTTTCAATCAACATCTTCATTTTTGAGTGTGATTTTTATCAACAAGTTAGAATGTGTTGTCGTTTTTATCAACTCGTCAAATAGTCTAAGAGAGAGTCATGTATCAACGTCCATATTAACTTATCTTCGTAACGTAAAAAAATGACAATATAAATTATGTCGCTCTCGAGGAACACTATGTTAGGTGCGGGTTATTGCCATTTTAGATTATGCAATCAACAAGGCAGAACCATAATATAGGATAATGATTAAAATAATGGTAATGATAATGATAACGACAACAATCATAATGATTTTGATGATTGAAACAATGATAATGATGATAATGATAATAACAATAATGATAATAGTAATAATAATGAAGATATTTATGAATTACAATTACCATGTCTATAATAATAATAACTATGTCAATATTAATAAGATATCAGTAATAAGAAGGTGAAGATGACAACATGAGTAGTGATAATAACAACAATAATAATAGTGATAGTAATAACAAAATAATAATGACTCATAACTTATAGCTTAACAACATTAATACTAATAATAGCAATGACAATGATGAGAGCAATAATGATGATGATAAGGATATTGATGATAATAATAATGATAAAAATACGGATAATGATAATAATAATGATAATACGGATAATGATAATGATAATACGGATAATGATAATAAAAATAATATCAATATAAAAAAGAGCAACAAATCAAAGTTACAATAGAAAAAAAATATATCACGGAAGAAAAGGAAATATTAAAAAGCGAGAACAGAAAATAGAGATTATAGACTGTAAAGAAAAGACCAATCAAAGACGAAATGACGCGGACTGACATTCATCAACCGCTTATTCAAATAAATAAATAAATAAATAAAAATCATTATTATTTGATTGTGAATTGACGTATGTGTTTTTATATATGTATTCCTACACGTGGGAACTAACACGTACATTTGTGCCTTTGTGTGTGCTTGTGTCTGCCTACAATGCATATGCAATTATGCACGTATGAATGCACGAGCGCTCCCTCGGGCGTGTACTGTACGGTGTGCACCCGCGTCCATTCGCCGCTAACTGTACATCACCTATTACTTTATAGCGTTTAGTATATCGTGCGATAAACACATAAATTCGCTGCTAATCTCTGGCCTAATTGAAAATTCGGAATATATTACTCCCTATGAAATAATATTACAGTCGCAATGACATGTTTACCGATAGCACAGCGGCAAAATATTAGCCTTTATTAACAATATCACCGGCACGAGTGAAACGATAATCGTAAATACAAAGCCTGCCTCACCAATTACCTGTTTGTTTGTGCGTTCGTCTCTTAAATTTTACCCCCCTCCCCTTTTTTCCATACCCCTCCCACCCTCCTACCCTTTGCACCATCCCCCTCTTATTGTGCTCTTTTCTTTTTCCTTTTCTTTTCCTCTTCTCTTCTTTTCTTTTCTTTTTCTTTTTTCTTTTTTCTTTTTTTTTTCTCTTCTCTTCTCTTCTCTTTTCTTTTCTTCTCCTCTCGTTTTCTTTTCTTTTCTTTTCTTTTCTTCTCATCTCTTCTCTTCTCTTCTTATCTCATCTCTTCTCTTCTCTTCTCTCCTCTCCTCTCCTCTCCTCCCCCTTCCCTTCCCTTCCCTTCCCTTCCCTTCCCTTCCCTTCCCTTCCCTTCCCTTCCCTTCCCTTCCCTTCCCTTCCCTTCCCTTCCCTCCTCCTCCCCATTCTACTCCCTCATCTTTCTCCCCTTAACCCCTCCTCCCCTAGCCCCTCCTACCCCCGCCTCCTTCTCCCCTTACCCCCCCTCTTTTCCTCCCCCTCACGCCCCCTACCCCCACCCCCGGCATATGCATATATATACATCACGGGAGAGGAATAAAGCCAAGTAATGGATGGGGCAGAAAACATTATACGATTGTATGATCACACAACACGTTCGGCACCAGCGCAGCGCAGGGGGAGGAGGGAGGAGGGGAGGGGAGGCTAAGAGGGAGACTGGAGGGGTAAGGGGAGGGGAGGCTAAGAGGGAGACTGGAGGGGGGAGGGGAGGGGAGGCTAAGAGGGAGACTGGAGGGGGGAGGGGAGGGGAGGCTAAGGGGGAGACTGGGGGGGAGGAAGGGGAGGGTATCGGGCCGCACCGTTGATACCGATTTTTTTATTCATTGAAAGTTCAGCCGATTGATGTGTCAGGCCGACTTTTTTATAGTGATGGAACTGGAGAGTAATGACCCGAATGGCGGTTATCACTAACATTACGAAAGCGTTATTATTGATATTACGTTCATAATTTTTTTCCTGGACAATTCTATGTGTTTTACTATTACTTTCCCGACGTTAGTATCACTAATACTATTCGTAGTGTTGTCATTTTTACTTTTTCTTTTTTTACTTTCAGCATCACCATTATTAATGTCATTGTCAAACTCATCCCTATAACATAATTCGTCAAAAAATCACCATTCCATTGCTTTCGATTTAATAATCATCTATTCCACTTCCTTAGAAATAGAACAACTTCTCTTTCACAAAAGTTACAGTAAAATGGGAAAGACACACGAATCCTTTGTGAATGTGAAAGTTTATTGAAAAATAAGATGTT